>NC_068358.1:104112639-104167639 GCF_020536995.1 Dreissena polymorpha
CCATCAGACCGCTGAATGAAGACGCATGGTATCATTCAATCCTTTTTTGCTGTCATTTTTTGCAGAAATATATGAAATTTCTTCCATTCATTTTATTTCGTTATAAACATGAATAACAGTCAATGACGATGTTCTTCATTGAAATTTGTATTTACATAGAAACAACGTCTGATTCCTAAATATGCACATTGACATAAAATTATGGTACCAATCGATCAAAGAGCATTTGTTTGACATTAATATCACCATGTGATTATATATCTGCATTGGTCTATATATTACAGAACACATTCTTCACATAATAAGACAGTAGAATATATTGTATTCAACGTTTAACGTTCAATGCTTTTGCTGCATTCAGCTTCCTTTAAATAAATGCTTAATCAATGCACGGCAAAATAAATATAGAAATGTCATACTTCAGCTGCAATTTTGCAGAAAATCAACGTGCCTATACAAAATTGAAGCGGAAGCTTCTTACGGCAAGAGAGCATGTCATCTAGTAAATGGTCCCTCACACGCAAAACGTTGCCTCCGTTCGCCTGAGTCTGAAACAAAAATACTTCATATACAGTAACCATTGAAATTCGCTATACTGCAGCTACACTTCACGCCCCTTGTTATGGATATTTGAGAAACGTTTGTGTACAGGTTAAAGACAGTAAATAAATAGATGTTAAATAATATAATACGTCGCCTAAAGTTATCTAAGTGTTGAACAATAAAAATCTACAAGATCTGAAGAAATTCCCTCTAGATATTTCCACCATAGAGTATTAATTGATTTCGTTATATAAGCCACGGTCACGATTGAGAATAATTAGTGTATATCCTCAGAGTAAATAAAAATCGATTACCTACAGAAAACCAACACATTTTCGTTTTCTTTATTGTCTTTTTCGTAGTCTACCCAAACTTTAAACGAATTAAACAAATTATTTTCGTTATTACATCACTGATTTCTCTGTTAATAACATAACTTCATCTAATAAATTAGTATTCTTATTATTTGCAAGGATATGAATATGTTGGATACGCTATAAACAATAAATCCGATTGGTTTCGTAGTCATAGCTTTCGCTCTTGCAATGGACAACGTTATGTTTGACTATTTAGCGATGTCTGTGAGTCAATGATTTTGTATGTTAAAAGTGATGTATTTGACACCAGTCCAATGTCACATAGAATGTAAATATAATAACTTGTTGGATATAACTGGACTGCATGTCAATTTTTATTATAATTAACCAATTTATATTGTCTTTTATAAAGTTGCATTTATGGAAGAAAATAATATAATAGTGTATTCTTAATAAATATATATTATGGCATCAACGAAATTACATGGATAGATTAGGTATGATTTCCATTTTATTCACCATTTTCTTCTTTTTGATTGCCGTATTTGCGGTATAATGCATATTTTAAGTATAGATCAAAATGGTGAATAAAATGGTAATTATACCTAATCATCCACACAATGTAAGACAATTTTGATTTCTTTTTTTCTTTTTTTTCTATTCATAGGAAAGAAGGCAACTTATGTTATTAATGGATGGTATACAAGCAAATTAAAGGGATCTTTTCACGCTTTGGTAAACTGACAAAATTGAAAAAAGTTGTTTCAGATTCGCAAATTTTCGTTTTAGTTATGATATTTGTGAGGAAACAGTAATACTGAACATTTACCATGGTCTAATATAGCCGTTATATGCATCTTTTGACGATTTTAAAACTTAAAAATTATAAAGCGTTGCAACGCGAAACGATTGAATAATTTGGAGAGTTCTGTTTTTGTCGTTAAATTTTGTGAAACTACGAAGATTGCTTATATAAGGTATAAAATACGTCAAGTATGTGTACTCGGCGGATTAGCTCAGTAGGCTAAAGCGTTTTTACTTCAGGACTCTGGCAGGACTCTAGGGGTCACTGGTTCGAAACCTGCTCCGGGCAATGTTCTTTTCCTTTTTTTAATTTTATTCTTGATTTTTTACTGAAGCATTTACGATCCAATGTTTACATTTATCAATATAAAGCATTTAATGAATGAAATAAAAAATGCCAAAATCTGTGAAAAGGCCCCTTTAAGTCACATTGTAAATAATGGCAAACGCTAAATAGAATGACTGAAACAACGGAAAATAGATAGAACATACATATTGAAAAAATCATGTTAACGTACATGAATTTTTGGAAACTGAATTAGCACAACCTCAAATATATATGTATGATACTATAACTCTTCTATATATGCATAATCATTAATCACAACTAGGATGATGCAAACGTAGAATCAAGACCGACATATATTGTTTCCTCTCCATTTGCTAAATGCGGACTTCGGATGAATGGATTTCTTTTATTGGAATTTAAACTCATATTGTTTATATTTTTTAGTGATCTGTAAACGAACTCAATCTTCAAAATGACAAACTTCTCATCAATACATGAAGCTTTGAATTTAGGTTTTTGCTTTAACTATAAATGAACATGAGTATTCCTATCTTAATATACCGCTTAATTCTATTAAATGCAAGAAGATGGCTATATTAAGACAACTGCCTTACATTTAAAAACTAACAGTTTATAATACAAAAACATAAATCTGTAAAAAACAATGTCAAAAATGACTAAAACAATTAACAAAATGAAAGAAACTTTAAGGTGTCTTGCGCATATATGACAACCTACGTCGCCTAAGGTAATAAAGGTAAACGTTATATAGCCAACAAGACTGACGTTACAATGTTACTAACGAATAGGACCAAATCAAATAATTGACACAAAATATCTATTGATTTTGTCAATATGCTTGCACACGTTTTTCATGTTTTAATAGTTATTATTTTTCAATACCAATAAATTAATTTCGATGTTTGACCGACAAGGCTGGTTAATATCATTACAGGGTCTTTGTTGAATTTATATTAATGCAACTTTAATGTAAAAGCAATAAAAACGTAAGATGTCATGCACACTGCAAGTTTGGTTAGCAACCTATTTTTGTTTTGATTACTAACCATTGTTGCTGCAAACAGATACTTCTTAACCCAATTATTTATCAGCAATCACGCGTTGATGTCGATTGTATTCTCAAAACCGCCAGTTCTCTGAATTCCCACTGTAATAAACCGAAGCCGATATTGGAGTTTTCTTAATGCTTTACTGTATGCTGTAATTTGAGAGACTGGTTATAAACCTGCGTTGGACGCTTTAATAAAAATTCCAAAAGGATACGTCTAGTATGTTTGTTTTTGTTATAATACACAATAAATATCATTAACGTTTTGAAAAAAAACTAATATTATTCTAATACAGTTTTAGTTACTTGTTATATGTGAATTATGACTGAAATAAGTAGGAATTCCAATTAAGTAGTGTGAATTATTACTGAACTAAGTAGGACTTCCAATTAAGAATCGTGATGATTTACCGTTCTTTTTAATACATCATTAACATTTATATTTATTTATATGTGACACCATTTTAATCTTGAGCGCTAATCGCGGAAACAAAAACTTTTCGAAATTCATGTGATTTCTTTTGATAAATTGCATGATCAGTTAATTCTAGTATGCATACATACATACATTTAAAGATCCATAATTATGAATCACATTCAACATTTTGTGTTAACGAATAACAAATTATGAAATATAATATTAGTTTTGTATATGTTGCTTCTAGATACCATTAATGTACAAGCTGTATTGATACCGAATACCATTATGAATACAATCGTCGCATACTTTTCATGATGCAGTTAACATCATTCACTTGCTCTCTGAGTTTGAAGACAACTATGTCAGTTGAGTAATGGTTTTAATGTTCTGGCCTTATTATCACAGTGGATGTCGCGTTAGACGCGATTTTTCGTGTTAATAATTAATAAACACAAGATTAAACCGCGTAGTATTTCCGTTGCTCTACCCCTCAACATTAACGTGACGAAATATATATTGAAAAATGATTCATTACTACACATAAGTCCCGTAAAATTCATGTTCAAAAGCTTGCTTCTTATTCTTAATTGCTTTGAAAGCCTTTTCGATCGCGTTTTATCAATTCAGCTTTGAGTTTGGTGTGTGAGGTGTTTGAACATACTCGACTGACACATGTGTGCGTAGTCTATAATAAAAGTAAGGTTGAACGTCAGGTTCAAAGTATTACATATCCACAAAAATAGATACAGTATGATCTGCTTACATCAGGTAAAACGTATTTAATTTTATTTAATTTTATCAGTGTGGTCATAGAAATTTGCACTAGTAAAAAAATGGTTAAGACCACCGGCCATGAAATAAAAAGTTGCCTAGCATCAATAGGTTGTACATTTTCCTTACTACTTATTTCAAGCGATGACTTGTGCTTTCATATTTTAAAAAAACACTAACCATACGTTTTAACGGAACAAAACCGTTTTTATATAGCACGATACATCTGTGTGTAATAATAAGTTAGCTATTAGTGACACTTTGATTCCTATCCAAGTTGTTATGATTGATAAGTGGTGTACATGCTGTCAAAGTCAATGGTGATTAAGGCATAATAATAATGCCAGTTAATCAAAACAACTTCTTGTATGATTGGCTTAATGATTTCTTCAATAATACGGGCATGGTAATTGTAATAGGATGGGTAAATAAAAGAATGATACTAAAAATTAAGTATTGATTGAAATAAGTTCAAACGTTATTAAATATATGTTTTATGAACATGTGAGGCGATATAAGCTTGTAAGACATGACGTTGTTTCAAGTCTAATGTCGCAACTGTAACAAGCCATGAGTCCAAAAGCTAAAGTTAACATTGTTATATTGGTACAACGACTGTCACCATATAAACGTCGTCAATTTTTGTAGGAACAAAAATCCAATTATATGAATTTTCATTAGACCTCCAGAAGAGATGCAAAGAGTTGCAAAGACATTCACTCTTGATAACACTACTGATTACAGTGATTGCAGACCCAATAAAAATGCAAAGTCAAACATAAAAATATACCACATGATATTTCTTGAGAGTCTTATAGCTCATGTAAAACGATCAGGCTATAAAATGACAGGCGGCTCAGTGAAGGTGGAACACGTTTCTTGTAGTTTATTGAGAATATGACGCACAACGAACATATAATTATATAACGCAATTACTGATTTCGAATAATTTTTGTAAAACGAGAATGACGAATCATACAATCATTTATTTTGGAATGATTAGACTATTGATTAAGTCGGTACAAACAAGTATCGAAATTTGGATAAACATTTGACAATGACATATTAATATAAATAATAAATAAATAACAATCTATATAATACATAAAACGTTTTCTTTTTGTCAAAAATCGATCCAAATAAAAAAGCCTTATTGTAAGTGTCCATCACCTGAAACGTTTGCACGAAGAATTAATATGAATGGTCGCCTAAACATTTTATCATTTCGCCTAGGTAATTATACTTCGAAACGCCGTTCGGATTTTAATGTAAATACAATAAATTGATCACATAACCTTGTTCTATCTGATTTCCTGCCACGTTTAGTTCCCCTTAAATCCCCCGTAAATGTGCCATGGTAGTGCAAAATCATACGCACATATTTGGCTAAAGTAGGAAGAATTGTCATTGTCAATTATAATTACATTACACCAAAGTGTAAGAATTGTTTAGTTATGGCACGATGAAGATTGATGTGTTTTTCTGTAATCATACTGGCCATAATTATTTTCTAACACAAATACTTACATAACGTTCGTATCCTACATACGCCCCCATTGAATTTAACAAAGAAATCGGTGTTTATTGCATCACGAGAGACTTTGACCGTCCTGTGAACAATCACCAGAAATATACAAGAACTATGAAGATCAATATGATGATCTCGTCTAATGTCTTCCTGGACTTCCTTCATTGATAGTTAGCATGAACATCTAAAGAAACGGAGATGAAATCATGAAACATGAAATCAAAGATCAGGGAATTAAATTCTAGCTACAAAACCCCAATATATGGTGAGCTTTTGAAATGAAGTGTCATAATGCTATCACATTTAACGATAGTTAACAACGTTCTTATTACAAATACTTGTCAAACCAAATTGAACGTCATTTTCGGCAAATGAACTCCAAAATGAACTTCATCAAGAAATATGCGAGAACGTTTCGTATTATTTTCGGTATCAAGACATTATCAGGAAATTCTCTGAAAGCGTTTTATGAAACACAAAAATACATAACATTTTATATAACATCCGTAAACAACAGTGATTAGACATGTATTTATATATTAAGTTAAACAAGATACATCTATATCACACGTTATTACCGCGATTTAAAGGCAGCTTGATTTATTCGCGACATCTGGGCATCTTCAGAATGACTTGTACTGTTCATCAAATTCCATTAATATGTATCGGAGACATGAATTAGGTGCTAACAGACAAAGGCTAGGCAATTTATTTTCATTTGCGACCTGAATTTTGAGCCAGCATGATAAACATAAGACTTCTCGACATCGTCTCCATTACATTTACATTAAAACTAGATTCACCCTTTGTTCAACGGGAGGAGCCGACAACGAAAAACATCGACGCAAGCCTTTGGCCTTCATTAATGACACTCCAGTTAGTAGACAAAACAATGACACTTAAGATGTATGAATGCAGTGTATGCGCTTCACGTTTCTTTGTCATGGTATTTAAATGCCAAAGCAGGATAATCATGCAGAAGATTAAAATGTTATTATATCGAGAATGTTAAAGAAATAAATACTATTTGATTTATAAAAAACATCTAAATACTGATCTGTGTTAGGTTTAAGCGATTACGTAGACTTTGTTATGCTAAATCCTAAGACATTTAATTATCTTAATTGTCGTTTGCTTTAAGTCTAAATGTTTGGAAAACAAATATTAAAAATCTGACCTCAATGCCCGTTTCAGCATTTAATCCGTTCACGCCAATGAATCATCCAAATTATTGTTTCTCGCGCTAAACAACAATAAACACTACTTGCATCATGCTACAAAGTAATAATTATATATTACATACATGCGGACAAAATACATCAAATACAAGAATTCAATGCACATTTTATACCTTATGTTTATGTGTACAACTGGAATTTTTTTTAATTGAATACATACGATTTCTTTATTCTCAAATCATCCTTAACATCTGTATGGTTTGACTGGTTTTCGGATGTGTTAAGATTGCACAGAATCTAATCATATGACTTGATGAAATAGTCTAAAAATAAATCATCGCACCAGTACACTTACGTTGAGAAGTTTCCGTGTAATTGTACCATTCATGATAATAAATCTGATTTTAATGATAAATGTTAACAACCAACACGCTCCATTATATGTCTACCCAAACTACAATGGAGAAATTAAGTATGATTGAAGCTCGCCGCAGGATAGACCGTTATGATTAAATAGTGCAGGGATGTCGTAGTTTCTTGCTCTGCATTCAATTTCCAGACTTTCAGCAGTATAATCATATTCCCGCCTGCTCAATAGCTGATTTGCAAAGTTAAGAAACGACGTATTTAGACTTAAAATAAACATAAACTTAATTATGTCCCTATGGTATTTTTAATAACCCACCCTCCCCCGCCCCACTCGCGCACACAAACACAAACATATCTGCCAAAAAGCGTTAATGGTTGGTTTACCAACACAGCAAATGCAAATTAATATGACCATATTATTATTTTCTTCCAAAGCATGAATACCCTCCCCTCCAGAGTTCGATTCGTATTGTTGTTTTGCCCTTGTGACTTGGCCTTTCAAAGCGTTTTTCTATATTGAAGTGATTAATGAAAAGGTTTTAATCTGGAATTTAGAATACACAATATGCTTCAGCTTACGTCTTAATAATTATAACACTAGAGCGTTACATTGAATATGTAAAATGGAACTTAACGCGTGTATAAAACATAGAATATTTTGTGAAACCATTTTAATTAAACTCTCAAATTATTAAAGTAATGTTGAAAACTACAAATGCGTGGTATTATAGTTATTTTTTAAATAATGGTCAAGATTCATTACTGCATGTATTTCATTAAAAGTTAAGCAATTTATTTCAACAATGGAGTCATAAGCTCTTCTGATTTTTTCATCGCCAGCACATTTCAACGTACATGTAAAGGTTTTTTTAAGTTTTAATGTATTTCAAAATATACATATGATTATGTCATGTATCACATATATCACTATGTTTTCATATTGAAAATATAATATGAAACTATTTACAAAAACATAGTGTAGATAGTACTAGCTTAACTAAACCATGATGTAATTAAACTGAATGAAAACAAATGCTTGGTTTTATGAATAATTAATATTAAAACTCACGATACATTAATGCGTGCATGCTATTACAGGGTATGCATATATTATGTCAGTGTAAACAAAAATAGATGAACAAAGACAATAGCATAAGGCCGATGTGCATATTCATAGTCTCTCCGTATGTCAACAATATAAATCACTGACAGCCAGATATGGACATAGCGACGTTGAAGACAATGCGAAATAGTTATTGCTATTACATACTTAAACCGAAAACACTTTTCAGAACGGCATGCATGATAGTTTAAAAGATATATTATACGCCCATCAAATTAAAACGTGATGTATTATTGCTTTACCTTTTTTATATTTTAGTGCAATATTTTTCACTGACGATTGATGCAATTATAATGTCATAGTTTTCTACCAGATATAATGCGTTGTGAATAATATGTATTACAAACATAAACATCGCCTATTTTTACTTATGTTTGATATGTTACGTAAACGGTTTAAATACGTTGTTTATATGGGAAAATTTTGCGTTCCGTTAACCACCGAACTGTTATAGAAACACGTGTGCGTTCATTTCAGTCAACTTTGTTTTAACCTCTTCCTGAAAAGATTGTTTTATATTCAAAATACTCGACATACACACATATTTGATAAACTCCTAAATAAACATCAGCCGTAAACCATGTAGTCAAGCGTTCAACCCGTCTTCGTTAGTTCAATTATCCGTTGCCAGAAAGGTTTCATCCTCCAAATTGACAGCAGTGAAAGGTCGATTACACTCATTGGCAACGTGGACCAGATATTAGATTCAGTAAATCGGTTCACATTGCCGTCATAATAAACTAATCATCACGTTTCCATTAAAACATTACCTTTCCTCGCTTAGCGTTTTTACTAGAACGCTGTCAAACATATGTTTAAAAGATTGAAAAAAAAACACACTTTCATTTTGATGTTCACTTTGCTGTTTGGTTTCATAATATTAACGAATACGGGCAATGTTGTTAATATCAGGCTGGGTTGTCATGTCTTGTGTGGCATTGAGTTTAATAGGAATAGAACCGTGCCTCAAATCAAGGATCAGCGGATGTTACAAAGGGGTGCTATTGTGGAGATATATCGATAGTTTTATGAAATTTACTACTCAATATGGAGGCTAGCAATATGTTTTTCTACGTCTTTCGTTCAGACAATGGGTGGTAAACCTTCTTCAAAACTGTGTTACAAGTATTTAACTTGATTGCAATGTGTTTCGCACACGCATGCTGCTGTGTTTCATTATATGCAACTATTAAGCTATGTGTTAGCTTCTTTCGATGCAGAATGTTTTACATCGACAGATATAAGATGTTGTTATTGTATGTTTCCGGATGCAGATGTTCGTCCGTTGTAGTACACCATGTCATGAATTAAAAGGTGAGTATTCATTACTAATTAATGTGTGTGCATTAAATACTTAAGACGTATTTCCACCAATTTGAACCGTTAAACGCTATAACAAATGTTGTCTTTGTATGCATCTTAATAGCGATCCACGCAAATTTGCATCACAAGAAGCGTTTAAATGTGAATAATGAATAAACCATCTCGAATAAAGATCAATCTTTCTGTATTTTTGAAACCATACGCATAAACAACGAGTAGACATTCATATATCTCCTTTTGTGAAACTTTAAAACATCATGTCTCTTTGCGTTATAGTAGAGCGACTAAATATTGCTGAACAAACGAACACACATATCAGACATTAAACAGTTCCCTGACATATTGGTCTTGTCATGTGTGCTGGCATTGCTATATATATTTATACACACCCACACCCACACCCACATATATATATATATATATATATATATATATATATATATATATATATATATATATACTGATAAATAGTGCCAGTTACGCCGTAGTTTTCAGTCTATACTTACGGGGTCAATATAAAAAACGTGGTCTGTATACAACCCCGCGTTCTAGGCACCTTAAATTACTTCGTTGGGACGGGGGGGGGGGTAGTAATGCACTCAAATTTTACAATAAGGTCTTAAGGATGTTCGATCGTTTCCACTTTACGGTAATTGATTCACTATATCGTGAAAATTAAAAACCTTTATATATTTTCACGGTTTCAAAATATTAGGTTGGAATAAACGAGTGTAAATTCTAGTTTTACTGTTTTGATTATGCGCCTTTAAATTTTCGGCATTTACATATTTTCGAGATTTACTGCATTGAAACCAAGCGTTCGATTGCTTGACGTCACTTCGTGATCGACATCGATGAAATGCTTGCTTACGCTGTTGATGTTATTTTCTGTGCAAATACAAGCGTCTATTGATAACGAAACGATAATTTGTCAACAATGAGAATCTGATACTTGGCTTAATTATTTTCATTTAAAATGTCTAATTTGGATATAATTCGGAATACAAAACGAAACTTAAAAGGTATTGAAAACAACAACGTTCAAAAGAACAATGTGGATTTCAATAAAAAGACTATTTCCACCGACAATCAGGATTTTATATAACTCGCAATTAATTTCGCTATATATTCCCTTGTATACGACGTTAAATTAATGACGTATATATATAATAATATATTATGTACCCCTATATACCTTAGTTTATGTTTATATCGGATAAAAAAGGGTATGGAGATACGTGTATTTTAAGTGGGAGCCCCATATCCTATTTCTAAATCAGAGACCCCATAACTGGCCATATGTGGGAATATATATATATATCATATAGTATTTGTGCATTTCGATATTTTATTACATTCTTTAACGATTCGTATTTTTGAATAATTAATAAATACTAGTACGTGATACATGTCTTGGCGAAAATGCATCGTTATATAACAAATTATGGCTAACGCGTGAGTCGTTAGCTGTAGATCAATGTATACAATGGCATTACAATTATACAATTAAGAAAGTGAAATGATACTTAAAATATCATTGAGCGCTTCAAATTTATAGACTGAATCAATATGTGTAAGTGAGATACAATAACAATGGTCAGCTAATTTATCAGCTAAATTACGATACAATGAAATTGAGGTTTTGTCGAGGAATTTGACATACATGTGAAAACAGTGTTAACACATCTAATTTAAACTTTTTTGTGTTTGATTGCATTCGTTGTTATGGTTCAATATTTTTTGGCGAATTATATCATGAATCATAACTAACCAACCCAAGAAATTTAACAGATGAACTTAAAATTGTAAATGACCGACACAATTGGCAAGCATTTGTTGCTTAAATGGAAGAAGCGGGTAATGAAAAAGGACACATGACTTGTATTCTTCTTTGAGCTTATGCTGTTTAAAACCACGTTGTCAACCGGACAATTTTTGTTTTAACAAACATATAGTTTATAAATCAATAATGGGCATACGCTAAACGCTTCCGACTATAAGGCGGTAAATAGAAAGATGGAGCAAAATTAAATGACATTCTTGGAAAGCTATTATGCTCTCTCTACATAATACATGTTTTTGCAGTAGCAACAACATCATATTGTTCATGGTAGTACTGTTAACACAAACAAATCATGTACAACATGCATCAATTAAGCTCATTTGTTTTGATCAAGTACATATGTAAACTACAATAAAACAACAGTTACTTTAATTGATCTTCACATTGCTGATCTGATGTCAGCAAACACTGCCGGCACTTTTCCGAGAAGAACACTGATACAATCTCGTGAAATATCGTCCCTGCAATCTTGTCTGTTTCGCCAGCATCAAACCCAGACAGTCTTTGATAAGAAGATGAAGTATTAAATCAAATATCAGGGAATTAAATTCTTACATCAATAATCCCATAAAGTGTGTCCTTTTACAATAAACTGTCATAATGCTATCAAATATAGCATGCATAAACACCGCTCGCATTCAACGAAGTAGTCAAAACAAATTGAACGTCATTTTGTACGGATGGACTCCCAATATGAAATCGCCCACTCCTGCAATATATATTACACTGGTCGTGTATACTACTGCTCGGACCACAACTACTATAACTATATATTTTACTTTAAAGCGAGATTATACGATTTGTATATGTGTTTAATTGTAATATATTTATACAAATATGTTACAATAACAAAAAATAGGCAAGAAAAAATATACATTGAAGACGAGTTTCATAAAATGCAGAAAAGACAAAGATATTTCGTACATATTTTCCTACAATAACTGAAGCATTCGTCTTTTGATTAGGATCGGGGTTTAGTAATCGTGTATCGTATGAAAAGTTATCGTTGCAGGAATTAAAAATTATCCGTTAAACTAAAGTTAGATTCACATCGTACATTCATGATATACATGCTGGCGAATTCGACTGTAAAAGCCATTTTCGATTTCAGAATTAAATATCTGGCTTATTTCGCTTTTTTCGACACATGTTCTTCTTCACTTTTATTTTAATTTATATTGAAATATATGTATAATAAGTTTTTTTTTAAACGTTTCATATAAATTCATAAATATTTGACAAAATCGTATAATCTCGCTTTAAGAATGATCTACATAATTTATGAGCAATATACCCCATGAATTGTAACTTTGCAACTTAATTGAATAGCAGTTTTGGTAGTATTAATCCGAATTCAAACTTTAAACACTCGTGTACAGCTCGTTATTTACTATATCACGGTTCCTCTTCTTATCAAACACAACATATTTGAATTAAATAATCGCAGTTAATGAGTGATTACTATGAATGTATTATAAGGTTATGGTTAGATAGTGTGATTGAAAATGTGAATGGCTGCAATTCAATATTACCATGTTATTTGCCTTTTCAATGCACTAAAAATGCAAATCCGATTAATAAACTGTAATTGAATTTGCATCGTTTTCTCCTATTAGTGGCTTCTATTTTCTATGTCCCGAATCAAATCTTATAACAGTTTATCATTCATAGTTTTGACAAGTTCTGTTACCATGTGCAAATGTCATGTTTTTTATTGGCAAAACAACACCGTTTTCAAATTGTCGAGACCAAGTTTTAATGAAACGAATTGTTTTGCAACCAGTTTAGAAAAGGCATTACTTGAAGCCTACCTTTATTAAACCAAATAATTGATGAAATCTATTATGCAAAAGACGAACCATTAAATCGTGCATCAAATTAAATTACTGATGCTCTCCGCTTTGCTGCATATCTTTGATTTACAATAAATTTTATATATCTTTCAGACAAAAATAAGACTAAAACATTGTATAAAGCATGCAGACTGGATTGATGTATAAACTTAGTTAGCTGGAGCTTATCGTGTGACTTTGTTACTATTTTCGAGTTTGATAAGTCTGGAACTTATAGAAGTGTTATTATTGAGTTGATCAAGAGAGTTTTAAAAGGCACTGCATATTTTAGAATTAATGTTAATTAAATTGCGAGATTAAAACCTACAGGCCAAAAATACAATATTTTAAGACTTATACTCAAAGAAAAGTAATTATCAACGAAGGAATTAAGCTTTTTCTCTCTAAAATGACTAACTGTTTCTGTTTTGAAAACGATAGGGCTGACAATGTTTGCGTTTCATACAATTTTTATTAATAGAATTCACGTTTACCAAATAAGACGACCCTTTAACCGTTTGAGAGATTAAAGCTGTTTAATTGCTGAAGCGTTATACAGGATATACACTCGCAAAGATTTACGAATACTTAATTGAATGAATTGTATTAATGAATGAAATGCGCATATGTTATTTGTTTAATGCTGTTTTGAACTGTTGTCATTATCTTGAAAAGTGGACAGAAAGTTTTTCCATTCCATTACAGAAGAAAGGCGATACTACTGATATTAAAAAGTGTTACGACATTTCTCTCCTAAGTTGTTTTAATAAAGTGTTCGATATAGTTATAAATAATAGATAAGAACCACGTTTAGTTTGGTTTAGTTTTGATGGACACTCAGCATGTTTGAAAACTTGAACAGTCTGCTTAAAATTGTTTGTTTGTAATATGATTAAACGCTTTCCCTGTGGATCATTTCAAATATTTTACTAGTAAAACATAAGTGTGTATATTCTTACGTAAAAAAATATTTACAAAAAATGTAGAAATAATGTAGAAATGTAGATATAATGTAGAATAATAAAGAAAGCTGATAATTGACATAACTTAGAATTAAAGGTTTGTCCCCTTACTCATATATGTTCTTTAAAGCTGTCAAACCTAACTAAATGCATATTATTTAAATCCGTAAATAAGTTCCAACCACAAACACAGAGAGTTATATTGTATAATAAACATAACAGTTTCTACTTTGTAAGCATTTAAAAATAGTCGATCATTTTTCATTATAAATAATACAAACCATTGACTTATATAGTTTGAGTTTATCAGTGTTACATACATCTTCGTGATTTATATTTGAATGACTCCAAAGCTGATACGGATTAAAAATCATTGATATAAAGCTAAGTGGACTACTTAGTCGAATATTTCGAATTAAACCATTCCGCTTTAGTTATTTTTTACCTAGATAAAGCACATATAAAACCTTCTAACATTTTTATAGGACAATGGAATGAATATACATTTATGATTTTTTTATAGTCTGACAGTCAGTGAGAAAACGAAAAGAAGTAATACATCTATCAAGCCAACTGAAGGTCAAGATCAAACTTGATCAAATCTTTTAGCCTCTTGTTACGTTATCCTCTTCACGACCACCCTATATCTGCTATTGGCTATGCTTTATGTACACGACACTTTGCCTTTAGACAATATGTCAAAAGTACTCAGTTATGTTGGCTAACGTTCAAAGTCACATTTAAAGAACATATGCCTGGCCCTCCTTTAAGTGTCTGCTTATTATACCCCGTAACCTTAGAACGATTTTTATGAAAATAAATTAAAAATATCTCGGTCATTGAACAAATGTGTAGAGGAATAGGTCAGAGACTGCTGTCCAATGTCGCCTTTGAAGGTTCGGAGCGTCCAAAAGATGTTCATGCAATTTTGCTACAGTTTATATGTTATCTGGATCACGTGCATATGGAATATGCTTTATTTCATAATACAATGGCACATTTACAGATTAAACTTATTTTTATCTATCTATTTTATCATCAATTTTAATGCAACTTCCTTTTCGTTTTTACGACATCATTTTAGTTCGTAAGATTATGTAAACTGGATATTAAACGTATATGACAAAACGCTAGATTCTATTAAATCTTAAATGTGTTGTTTGTGTGATTGTGATATTGAGACAATGTGCCCTTATGGTCAATTTATTTGCCTTTTGCTAAACTTCAAGTAACCTTTTTACAGCAGCTGTTTCAAAGAAATATATATTACTGCAAATCTCCCGAAAATCATCATTATAGTCACATCGTTAGCAACTCGTACACATTGGTCATGTATATCACTATGGCGTCACATAATGACAGTGTAGCAGTTCAGCATATAGTCATACAGTTTTATGATAGAGTTCGAAAGTATGAAAAAAGGCAATATATATCTTACAAAAGATTTGCATTTGTTCTTGTACAGACTCCATTTTATTCCAGATTATCCATTCAGTTTGTATTAGATGTTAAATAAACACATACAAAACAATAAGTTATATGCTTCGAACATATTTTTTGACTTTATACCACGAATCAGTACCTATAAAAATGCGAACCAATAACTCGTATAGATATTTTGACTTCAAATTGTTGACTCAGAAATATATTTTATTTTATGCTTATTGGCATTTACTAAGTATCATATATTTTTTACAAAGTATAATATATTTTCGAAAAATGTTAGAAAATCAATTTATCACCATTAGTTGGTATTGTTTTTGGAAACCATTTATTACGCACATTCTGTTTTGTCTTTAATATGTTTGACTTAAAAGGAAAATGGGAAATGTGATCGTTGAAGCGAATGGAGCCCTACATGCTGTTTGATGACATTATTCCATTCAGCAGTTATATATAAAGGAACTAAAACTGCACATGAAACAAACTTTGATCCAATACCTTATTAATGAAGTGTGCGTTAATTGGTTCATTTATTTCAATATAATCATAATCAAATACAGCTAACATCTGATAACAATTTCACGACTGAACAGTGAGTGTCCTTAGTTTCTTTGCTCACGCAAACGTCTGCAGACTTTAAAACACCAACAGTTCTCTTAAATCGTCGTCATTGTATCAATACTCCTTGATTACAGTGTATTTCCTCTTTAAAAAGATACGCTTTACACTATAAGTATCGATTGTATTCAAAAGTGTGAAATAATAAATATAATAAAGATGTAATTCAATTAGCAATGAAAATATATGACAGACTTGAACAAATCCCACATAATCCTAATAAAATATACATACATATATATGGGCCGTGCTATGTGAAAAGGGGGTTTGATGAATGTGCGTAAAGTGAACAAATCCCACATAATCTTAATAACATATACATACATATGTGTGGGCCGCGCTATGTGAAAAGGGAGTTTGATGAATGTGCGTAAAGTGTCGTCCCAGATAAGCATGTGCAGTCCGCTTTTCGTTTAAAGAAAGTATTTTATGAGCGAAAATCAAGTTTAGGCGGAAAGAGTCGTCCCTGATTAACATGTGCGTACTGCACAGGCTAATCTGGGACGGCACTTTACGCACATGCATTAAACCCCTTTTTCACAAAGGACGGCTCATATGTAAACTTAGACACGGACACATGTGTTTGAATGTCGGTATAGGTTGACCGATGTGAACAAAAACGAACGTTAATGTACCTGTTTTAAATATTTATAAATGCCACCAAACTATTGAACGTTTTATTTAAGGTATGGGGGTTTTCTGCCAACGAAACTCCATGTGTTATCCAAGTGGCTATGCGTCACACTCCTTAAACAACGAAGATGTCATTTGATAAGCTGAATAATTGAAATGATAAACCCTTTGTAAGTTTATTTCTATTAAGAGGTTAATAAAACTAAAACGCACGAATTCTGACGTGGCAGCGTCAACTGTCCTTTATTTTTCTGCGAAAACAATTAATGAGATTTGGTGGCAAAAATAATTATTATAATCGTGCAATACATATAAATTTTAATAAAATACGGTTGGTTTGTTATCATAGACAATAGAAGTATAGTCAGATAGATTATCACTTTATGTGCATATTAAAACTGGAGATTGCAACAAGTTTCAGAATGTGTATCCGGATACAAATAGCGTCCAACATCAGGAGTCATATTTGACTTTTTAGCAACGTTCAATAATAAATAAATTGCGTTTTGATAACTGTACATGCAATAAGATTACTACTAATGAATTTGTATCGATCAAATTACGTAAATTCGCAACAAAATGAAAGGCGATGTACTAGCGTTAACACAACATCACTAAATTTTGCACCATCAAGTTATAGCTCCTGTCATCATATGCATATGTTTTAAACAGCGTGTATAAACGTAAGGGCGAGGCGTTTTTGAACTTTTCATACATTTGTTTTTGTAGCACCGGATTCGGTTTCAGGGAAACAAAATCACATAGATTGGACTATGTTATTGTTTTATATCACTGGAGTTTAAGGTATACTGGATTTTGAGCTTCTGTTAAAAGTGTGCTGCATTCTTATCGAATTTTTACCATTTAAACTCAATAATTCTTAAATGGGTCAAGATATTAAAGGGGCCTTTTCACAGATTTTGGCTTTTTTTAACTTATTCATTAAATGCTTTATATTGATAAATGTAAACATTGGATCATAAAACCTCCAGTAAAAAATCAAGAAAAAAATTAAAAAAAGGAAAAGAACATTGCCCGGAGCAGGTTTCGAACCAGTGACCCCTGGAGTCCTGCCAGAGTCCTGAAGTAAAAACGCTTTAGCCTACTGAGCTATTCCGCCGAGTACACATACTCGACGTATTTTATACCTTATATAAGCAACTTCGTAGTTTCACAAAATTTAACGACAAAAACAGAACTCTCCAAATTATTTAATCGTTTCGCGTTGCAACGCTTTATAATTTTTAGGTTTTAAAATCGTCAAAAGATGCATATAATGGCTATATTAGAGCATGGTTAATGTTCAGTATTACTGTTTCCTCACAAATATCATAACTAAAACGAAAACTTACGAATCTGAAACAACGTTTTTCAATTTTGTCAATTTACCAAAGCGTGAAAAGATCCCTTTAACACTGGATTCGGATTCAGCGAGCCAAATTCCTATAGATCTCACTATCTTATTGTTTGATTTCGATGGAGCCAACGAGCGAAAGGGCGAGCGTATTTCGTTTTGGACGTAAATAGTACGTAATAAGGAAAAGGGTGCTTAAAGCAAAACATTTATTGATTATAACTTTTATTTTTTTATTTTTTTTTCACAAAAAATCAAACTTTTAAACAACACTATAAACTGTCTTTGTTTTAATTAAAAAAAAGAAAAAAAGTTATATGATACATATGTATTATTTGAAAAAAAAAATAAATAACTTTTTTTCATGTTTTTTTCTTTTCGTGTCAAACTTTTAAACAACACTATAAACTGTTTACGTTTTATTAACATTGTTGTATTTCAAGTATTAATTAATCTAATGCATATATTACGGCGTACACTTTCGACCAGAGTAGACAATGTTTACAAGGACTTGGGTGTTTAAGTGCGTGTGAAAATTATTAAGATCACGACCTCTATATGCATGAAAACAGCTGTTCAATCTGCTGAGGGTTGACCAAGTTATCAGACGGATGAAAACAGATAGGCTATAAAATAATGTACATGAAAAATGTGCACAATTATTCAACGTGCGTGCGTGCGTGCGCGCGTGCGTGCGTGCGAGCGAGCGAGCGTGCGTGCGTAAATGCGTGCTTTATATATACATAAATATATATAATGGCTGACCACGCCTCATAATAAATGACAACGCCTAAAAACGACTGACCACACACATACATGAATACGTACGTACGTAAATGCGTGTTTGCGTGCGTACGTACGTGCGTGCATGCGTGCGTGCATGCGTGCGTGCATACATATATACATACATACATACATACATACATGCATGCATGCATGCATGCATACATACATACAAACATACATACATACATACATACAAACATACATACATACATACATACATACATACATACAAACATACATACATACATACATACATACATACATACATACATACATACATACATACATACATACATACATACATAACATACTACATACATACATACATACATACATACATACATACACACATACACACATACATATATAAATACATGCATACATATATACATACATCCAAAACATACATAAATACAGTACATACATACATACATACATACATAACATACATACCATCATACATACATACATACTACATACATACATACATACATACATACACTACATACATACATACATACATACATACATACATACATACATACATACATACATACATACATACATACATACATACATACATACATACATCATACATACATACATACAAAAATAACAAATACATCCATACATAACATACATACATACATACATACATACATACATAACATACATACATACATACTACATACATACATACATACATAACATACAATACATACAATACATACATACATACATACATACATACATACATACATACATACATACATACATACATACATACATACATACATACATACATACATACATACATACATACATACATACATACATACATACATACATACATACATACATACATACATACATACATACATACATACATACATACATACATACATACATAAATACATACATACGTACATACATACGTACATACATACACGTACGTACATACATAATTTCATACATACGTACACACGTACATACGTGCATACGTTCATACGTGCATACGTACAAACATACATTCTTACATGCGCGCGTGATTGCGTACGTGCGTACGTGCGAGCGTGCAGGTGTATATATATAATGACTGACCACGCCTCATAATTATTGACAACGCCTCAAAACGACTGACCACGTATTATAGAGACTGACAAACGCCTAATTTTGACTGGAAACGCCTCACGATGACTGACAACGCTTCATAACGACTGACAGCGCTTCATAATGACTGACAACGCCTCATAACGACTGACAACGCTTTATAATGACTGACAACGCCTCATAATGACTGATCACGTCTTATTATGACTGACAACGCGTCTTAATGACAGACCACGCCTCCATTAGTAATTCGTGATTTAGTTGTGATTTATTTTCAAACAATGTTATATTTCAACCGTTACGGACATAATACCGAAGAATAGCGAATGCTCACGTTTATTTACGATGGTAAAATGGGCGGGGAAATGGGCGGAGCTTATTAATATATTGTTTCAAAACTTGTGAAGCTAGACTTTACATACCCGAATCATGATGATCGGAAATTGCAAAGATGCGCGTGTAAAGGCAGTTTCGGCAGCATTCTATTGTATACATATACATATACTCTTTATTTCCACTTCTCAGTGATTTTGAAACATACAATATAAAAAAAGCAGCAAATATACATTCACATATATGAATATAGAATCAAGTACTATTTACATAAACCATAATTTACATATGAATATTATATATAAAGAGATCCACAAGACGTCTGTTTGTTTTAAGGCACATTACAGTTAATTTTACGTAACACACATATGGATGAAGTTACATATACTCCTGGTTGTCTCGTCATCGAGGGTGTTTGCCGCTGATAGCAATAGTGTCACCATATCATATGAGTTTGTATTGGGTAGAATGTTACACGCTCGTAGGATTGTCAGTCTATAGTCTATTAATCTTTGTATATCCTGAACGTCAGGATGAACACTCGGAATTGTCTCTCTGGTAGAACTAATATTTATTTAATAGTTTATTAACGTGCATCTTATTTTATATAAATACGAGTGTACATTGTTACATCAACAAACCTCGTTTTCAAAATACACCTTTTGTGTTTACAAAAGAAGAAGCACATATGTATTTTACCCGGAAACAATATGTTTAACACAGATCATGACTGGATTTTTGTCAACGAATAGCCTTCATAAAAATGGAGGCTCTCAATTTGTTTTCGAAGTCGTTCGTTTCAACATATTCAATTTTAACAACAGACAGTGATAACGAACTGGCAGATTAACATCGTCAAAGTGTGATTAACTTCTATTAACTGATATACAACAATCAAACTTGCACTTTTTCTTTATGTGTTCTGCTGTTGTAAATAGTAGCATATTGGCTGAATAACGGTACTATAATCTGATTAATTACCTTTCACTGTTATAAATACCGACCGTGATTTTAACGCGTCCATAGCAAGAAACAATATTATCAGAGGCGGTAATCACGTGATAGTCAAGATGGCGACGTCCATACCGAGACAGTCATTTTTCGAAGTTGTGTACCCTTTATAACTTCTTTTTATTTTTTAAATGACGCTCAGGCCACAACAAATTGATGATGTGTTCTACGGATTTTAGCCAACCAAAAATTGAGCGAGCGAGCGAAATAAAATAAATCTATTTTTATTCGATTTTTTTTAATCACAGACGCGCGAAAAGCGCAAAAAAAATTGTTTATATAAATTGATACTATATGTTAACATAGCACATATATTGGTCTAATTTGAGTGCAAAAAAGACTAGTATACATTCTAGAATAATGACTAGTACTATTATATATATTTATTACAATGGCAGTACAACAATAAGAGGAAACAATATTTTAATCAAATCAATTTAAACAAGCAAATTTGTTGAAATGATATTCCCCGCCAATATACTTCTGGACACAAAAGTTTTCTGGATGGTTGGACAACGCCAACGAGCATCATCCTCTTATCCATATATATACTCATACCAAGTTTCAATAAAATCCGCCAAAGCACTTCCAAGATATGGCTGCGGACACCAAAAAGCATTATTTCACTATACAAAGGGCCATAACTCCGTTATTAACAAATGGTGTACAATGCCATTTGGCGTGCATCATCCTCTTATCCATATGATATATATTCTCATACCAAGTTTCAATGAAATCCGCCAAAGCACTTTCAAAATATGGCTCCGGACACAAAAGTGCCCGACGGAAGGACGGAAAGACGGATGGACGGACAGACGGACAACGCCAAAACAATATCCCTGCGCCATAGGCGGGGGATAAAAAACAACATACTTTTCCAAGAAACATGCAATCACGAATGACGAGAATCAGCTTAAATCTTAAGGCAAAACAAATAAAATTTGTAGAAATAGAAGTAAAACTGGTAAAGACTAAACACTTATATTTTTTAAGTTAAAGCATTTGCTGTTTAATCTCATCCATGATTTTTTCATTTTCAATCACAACATGTCAGCAGTTATACATCATATGAACATAATTTTGCTTTGGTGTCATTTTCAAACCAAAACAAAGTAGGAATGGTTGAAGGCCTTAATGAGTTCACTTGACGTTTTGCTTTTTAAGAAACTTCTTGGCGCCCGAAGTTTTTGCCTCTTTTCCAGAATGTCGACAAGACACACAAATTTGGTCTGACTATGGAATATTTTGAATACAAATTTTAACATATGCATCGTTGTCATCTAACAAACTGTCAGGAGTTCCAAAGTAGATGCACACTTGCGGTAGGTGAAGCCGACACTTGGCTGAGTAATAAGCTGTATCCACCTCAGAGTTGCAGGTCATGCATCTCCGAACATACAGGCCAGGTGCATCTTATAACTGATCTACACAGATATACGAGTTACATGTCTTGATGTTCTGCAAGAATTCCTCCTGCAAGAAAGTGAAATGTTATGGACCTTTTTCACAAAATTGACAGTCATCATAATTCTCACTATTTCAACCGCAAAAATCTAGTGTCTTTTTATAAAACTTACAAAATTTCCCAATGTTCGACATTTTTATTTTATCAATACCACCTAGTTTACCACACATTTTTACCGCATTGACGCATTCTGGTGATATTTCGCATCCCGATGCAGATGCTGCTGCGAGGAACAAAGCACGGAAATCATCAGTAATGCGATGATTGCTTGCAACTGGCGGAAAAATTACGTTTCCGTTAACTTTTTCGCTGAAACAACGATGCAGACGGACGCCGCCATTCTTTTACCATAAACCAATCAATATCGGAAAGCGTTATTACAGTCTATATCGTAAAATACGTAGGCTAGATTAAACTAAAGCATTGAAAGAATATGTGCGGAGCACAAATTGTTGCTGCGGGCGCAAATAAAAATAAAAACATTTTTATTTCGTTTTAAGATTCTTAGGTGCGGGAAATCCATCGAACATGTAACCAAGTTGTTGTGGCCTCACTTACCAGCCATATCAGTAAAAAGGTGATTAGCGTTTAATTCTTATTTAAATTCGCTTTATATCTCGACTTTACTCCCCGCACATTTTCTTAGTGGAGCCCTAATTAGGTCACCCCGCTAAGAAATTTCGCACCGAGTAAAGTCGAGATATAGAGCAAAGCAAATATAACTATAAAATAAAAGTCAGTAATTTTTTTCTTAATATGGCTGGAAAGTGAGCGGAATTAAAAATAAAATTACTAGTAATAAAGGGTATAAAACAACGAAAAATACCTGCCTCGGCATGGACGTCGCCATCTTGTTTGTCACGTGATTACCTCCTCTGATCATAATATCGCAAAAGTTTGAACTATTTCTAGCCGATCTAAGTCGCATCTTCGTTACACAAATACATGTACATGCATTACAATCCAAAAACATAGTGACATAATTATCACTAGTCTGTGACCTAAAGAGATAAATCATGTAGTATTTGTACTAGTCGATATTTTATTCCTTTCTTCAATGATTGTTATGATTTTGAATAATAAATAAATACTAGTAAGTAAAAAATGTCTTGACGAAAATGCATCGTTACATAACAAATCATGGCTGTTAACGCGCGATAACTGTAGATTTATGTATACAATTACATAACAATAATACAATTAAGAAAGTGAAATGATACTTAAAATATCATTGAACGCTTCAAATTTCATAGACTGAATCAATACGTGAAAGTGAGATACAATCACAATTGCATTTGATCGAGCTAATTGTTGGTCAAGTTTCGTATTCTCAACGATCTTTTGTATAATTCTACGTAATATAAAAAAAAACTCAGATAAGCTACGATACAATGAAATAGAGGTTTTGTCGAGAAACTTGACATTAGTGTAAAAACAGTGTTAACACATGAAATTCTATGTTTTTTGTTTTTGATTGTATTTGTTGTTAATGTTCAATATTTTAGACGAAGCTCGTGAATTATAATTAAAACTTACATACCAACCCAAGCAATTTAACGGATAAACTTGAAGTTGTAAAGGACCGAAACATTGGACAAGCATGTGTTACTTAAATGGAAGCAGCGGATAATGAAAAAGGACACGTGTCGTGTATTCTTCTTGGAGCTAATTTTGTTTAAAGCTACGTTGTCAAACGGACAGTTTTTTTTTAACAAACAATTAGTTTATAAATACATAATGGGCGTTCTCTAAACGCTGACGACAACAATGCGGTAAATACAAAGATGGAGCAAACGTAATGAACTTCTTGTGAAGTTTTTATGCTCTATCTACATAATACATGTTTTTTGCAGTAACAATTACATCATATTGTACATGGTAGTACTGTTAACACAAACAAATCATGTAAAACATGTATCGATTAAAGTCATTTGTTTTGATCAGGTACAAATGTAAACTACAATAACACAACAGTTACTGAAATGGATCTGGACAGTGCTGGTCTGTTGTTCCAAGAAGAACACTGATACAATCTCGTAAAATATCCTCCCTGTAATCATGTCTGTTTCGCCAGCATCACACCCAGACAGTCTTTGATAAGAAGATGAAGTATTCAATCAAAGATCAGGGAATTAAATTCTTAAGTCAATAATCCCATACATTGTGGCCTTTAATAATGAACTGGCATAATGCTTTCAAATATAACATGCATAAATAATGCTCGTATTCAACAAAGTAGTCAAAACAAATTGAACGTCAATTGAACTCTTCTTAGTTGTTTTAATAAACTGTTCACTTCAGTTATAAATAATAGATTAGAAACATTTTTAGTTTGGTTAAGTTTTGTTGGACACTCAGCAATTTTTAAAAAATGAGCCGTCCGCTTTTGATTGTGTGTAATATAATTAAAGGCTTTTCCATGAGGATCATTTCAACGCTTTTACTTGGTAATACACAAATGTGTATATTCTTAAGTAAAAACATTCGAAAAAATGTAGAAATAATGTAGAAATGTATTTATAATGAAGAATAATTAAGAAAGCTGATAATGTACGTAACTCAAACTTAAAGGTTTGTCCCCTGCCCTATATCTGTTCTTTAAAGCTGTCAAAACTAACTAAAGGCATATTATTTATTTCCGTAAAATATGTTCCAACCACAAAAACAGAGAGACATATTGAATAATAAACATGGACTGTCAGAAGTTTCTACTTTGTTAACATCAAAAAAGTCGATCATTTTTAATTATAAATAAAACAAAAGCATTGACTGCTTAAATTTGAGTTTATCAGTGTAACATACGTCTTCTTGAATTATATTTGAATGAATCCGAAGCTGATACGGATATAAATTTATTGGAAGAAAGCTAAGTGGATAACTTAGTCGAAAATTTCGAATTCATCTGCTTTAGTTTTTTTTAGATAAAGCACATATAAAAACTTCTAACATTTTATAGGACAATTGAATGATAATAAATATACGAATATTGTTTATAGACTGACAGTCAGTCAGAAAATCTAAAGAAGTAATACATCTGTCAAGCCAACTTAAGGTCAAGGTCAAACAATATCAAATCTTTTAGCCTCTTGTTAAGTTCTCCTGTTCACGACTACCTTATATCTGTTATTGGCTATTCTTTATGTACACGAAACTTTGCCTTTAGACAATCTGTCTGATGTACCCAGTTATGTTGGCTAACGCGCAAAGTCACATTTAAAGAACATATGCTTGGCACTTCCTTTAAGTGTCTGCTTAGCTTATTATAGCATGTAACCTTAGAACGATTTTTATGAAATTGGCTTAAATATCTCGGTCATTGGAATAATGTGCAGATGGAATAGGTCAGAGACGGCTGCTCAATGCCACATTTGAAGGTTCGGAGCGTCCAAAAGATCTTCATTCAACTTTTCTACAGTTGATAGGTTATCTGGATCATGTGCATATAGAATATGCGTTATTTCTGAAAAAAATGACACATGTTCAGATTAAACTTGTTTCTCTATGTTTTTATCAATTTTAACGCAACTTCTTTTTCGTTTTTACGACATCATTTTAGTTGTTAAGAATATGTAAACTGGATATTAAAACAATAGATTATATTAAATCGCAAATTTGTTGTTTGTGTGATTGGGATATTGAGACAATGTGTCATTATGGTCAATTTATTTGCCTTTTGCTAAACTTAAAGTTACCTTTCTACAGCAGCTGTCTCAAAGAAACATATACTACTGCAAATCTGCCGAAAATCATCATTATAGTCACATCGTTCGCAACTCGTACACTATGGTCATGTATATCACTATGGCGTCACATAATGACAGTGTAGCAGTTCAGCATATAGTCATACAGTTTTATGATAGAGCTCGAAAGTACGAAAAAAAACAACAAAGGCAATATATATCTTACAAAAAAAGATTTAAAATGATACTAAAATGATATTTGAATTTTTTCTTGTAAAAACTCCATATTATTCCAGATTATCCATTAAGTTTGTATTAGATGTAAAATAAACACATAAAAAAAATAAGCTATATGCTTCGAAAATACTTTTTGACTTTATACCATGAATCAGTACCTAAAAATGCGAACCAATAACTCGTATAGATATTTTGACTTCCAATTGTTGACTCAGAAATATATTTAATTTTATACTTATTGGTATTTACAAAGTATAATATATTTTTTACAAAGTATAATATTTTTTAGAGAAAGGTTAGAAAATCAATGTATCACCATCCGTTGGTATTGTTTTTGGAAACCATTCATTACGCACATCCGGTTTTGTCTTTAATGTGTTTGACAGAAAAGGAAAATGGGAAATATGATCGTTGAAGCGAATGGAGCCCTACATGCTGTTTGATGACATTATGCCATTCAACAGTTATATATAAAGGAACTTAAACTGCACATGAAACAAACTTTGATCCAATACCTTATTAATTAAGTGTGCGTTTATCGGTTCATTTATTTCAATATAATAATAAAATACAGCTACCATCTGATAGCAATTTCACGGCTGAACAGTGAGTGCCCTTAGTATATTTGCTCACGCAAACGTCTGCAGACTTTAAAACACCATATGTTCTCTTAAATTGTCGTCATTGTAACAATAATCCTTGATAACAGTGTATTTCCTCTTTAAAAAGATACGCGTTACACTTAAAGTATCGACTATATTCAACAGTGTGAAATAACAAATATAATAAAGATGTAATTCAATTACAAATGAAAATATATGACAAACGTGAACAATCCCACATAATCTTAATAACATATACATACATATGTATGGGCCGCGCTATGTGAAAAGGGGGTTTGATGAATGTGCGTAAAGTGTCGTCCTAGATAAGCATGTGCAGTCCGCTTTTCGTTTAAAGAAAGTATTTTATGAGCGAAAATCAAGTTTAGGCGGAAAGAGTCGTCCCTGATTAACCTGTGCGTACTGCACAGGCTAATCTGGGACGGCACTTTACGCACATGCATTAAACCCCTTTTTCACAAAGGACGGCTCATATGTAAACTTAGACACGGAAACATGTGTTTGAATGTCGGTATATAGGATGACCGATGTGAACAAATATGAACGTTAATGTACCTGTTTTAAATATTTATAAATGCCACCAAACTATTGAACGTTTTATTTAAGTTATGGGGGTTTTCTGCCAACGAAACCCCATGTGTTATCCAAGTGGCTATGCGACACACTCCTTAAACAACGAAGATGTCATTTGATAAGCTGAATAATTGAAATGATAAACCCTTTGTAAGTTTATTTCTATTGAGAGGTTAATAAAACTAAAACGCACGAATTCTGACGTGGCAGTGTCAACTGTCCTTTATTTTTCTGCGAAAACAATTAATGAGATTTGGTGGCAAAAATAATTATTATAATCGTGCAATACATATAAATTTTAATAAAATACGATTGGTTTGTTACCATAGACAATAGAAGTATAGTCAGATAGATTATCACTTTATGTGCATATTAAAACTGGAGATTGCAACAAGTTTCAGAATGTGTATCCGGATACTAATAGCGTCCAACATGAGCAGTCATATTTGACTTTTTAGCAACGTTCCATAATAAATAAATTGCGTTTTGATAACTGTACATGCAATAAGATCACTACTAATGAATTTGTATCGATCAAATTACGTAAATTCGCAACAAAATGAAAGGCGATGTACTAGCGTTATCACAACATCACTAAATTTTGCAACATCAAGTTATAGCTCCTGTCATCATATGCATATGTTTCAAACAGCGTGTATAAACGTAAGGGCGAGGCGTTTTTGAACTTTTCATACATTTGTTTTTGTAGCACCGGATTCGGTTTCAGGGAAACAAAATCACATAGATTGGACTATGTTATTGTTTTATATCACTGGAGTTTAAGGTATACTGGATTTTGAGCTTCTGTTAAAAGTGTGCTGCATTGTTATCGAATTTTACCATTTCAACTCAATAATTCTTAAATGGGTCAAGATATTAACACTGGATTCGGATTCAGCGAGCCAAATTCCTATAGATCTCACAATCTTAGTTTTTGATTTCGATGGAACCAACGAGCGAAAGGGCGAGCGTATTTCGTTTTGGACGTAAATAGTACGTAATTAGGAAAAGGGTGCTTAATGCAAAACATTTATTGATTATAACTTTTATTTTTTTATTTTATTTTTTCAAAAAAAATCAAACTTTTAAGCAACTCTATAAACTGTTTATGTTTTAATTAAAAAAAAGAAAAAAAGTTATATGATACATATGTATTATTTGAAAAAAAAAATTAATAACTTTGTTTCATGTTTTTTTCTTTTTGTGTCAAACGTTTAAATAACACTATAAACTGTTTACGTTTTATTAACATTGTTGTATTTCAAAGATTAATTAATCTAATGCATATATTACTGCGTACACTTTCCACCAGAGTAGACAATGTTTACAAGGACTTGGGTGTTTAAGTGCGTGTGAAAATTATTAAGATCACGTCCTCTATATGCATGAAAACAGCTGTTCAATCTGCTGAGGGGTGACCAAGTTATCAGACGGATGTAAACAGGCTATAAAATATCGACATAAAAAATGTGCACAATTATTCAACGTGCATGCGTGCGTGCGTGCGAGCGAGCGAGCGTGCGTGCGTAAGTGCGTGCTTGATATATACATAAATATATATAATGACTGACCACGCCTCATAATAAATGACAACGCCTAAAAACGACTGACCAAACACATACATGAATACGTACGTACGTAAATGCGTGTTTGCGTGCGTACGTACGTGCGTGCATGCGTGCGTGCATGCGTGCGTGCGTACATACATACATACATACATACATACATACATACATACATACATACATACATACATACATACATACATACATACATACATACATACATACATACATACATACATACATACATACATACATACATACATACATACATACATACATACATACATACATACATACACACATACATACATACATACATACATACATACATACATACATACATACATGCATGCATGCATGCATGCATGCATGCATGCATACATACAAACATACATACAAACAAACATACATACATACATACATACATACATACATACACACATACATACATACATACATACATACATACATACATAGATACATACATACAGACATACATACATACATACATACATACATACATACATACATACATACATACATACATACATACATACATACATACATACATACATACATACATACATACATACATACATACATACATACATACATACATACATACATACATACATACATACATACATACATACATACATACATACTACATACATACATACATACATACATACATACATACATACATACATACATACATACATACATACATACATACATACATACATACATACATACATACATACATACATACATACATACATACGTACATACATACGTACATACATACACGTACGTACATACATACGTACACACATACGTTCACACGTACATACGTGCATACGTTCATACGTGCATACGTACATACTTACATGCGCGCGTGCGTGCGTGCGTACGTGCGTACGTGCGAGCGTGCAGGTGTATATATATAATGACTGACCACGCCTCATAATTATTGACAACGCCTCAAAACGACTGACCACGTATTATAGCGACTGACGACGCCTAATTTTGACTGGAAACGCCTCACGATGACTGACAACGCTTCATAACGACTGACAGCGCTTCATAATGACTGACAACGCCTCATAACGACTGACAACGCTTTAAAATGACTGACAACGCCTAATAATGACTGATCACGCCTTATTATGACTGACAACGCGTCTTAATGACAGACCACGCCTCCATTAGTAATTCGTGATTTAGTTGTGATTTATTTTCAAACAATGTTATATTTCAACCGTTACGGACATAATACCGAAGAATAGCGAATGCTCACGTTTCTTTACGATGGTAAAATGGGCGGGGAAATGGGCGGAGCTTATTAATATATTGTTTCAAAACTTGTGAAGCTAGACTTTACATACCCGAATCATGATGATCGGAAATTGCAAAGATGCGCGTGTAAAGGCAGTTTCGGCAGCGTTCTATTGTAGGCGTACACATTAATATTGTATATCCTGAACGTCAGGATGAACATTCGGAATTGTCTCTCTGGTAGAACTAATATTTATTTAATAGTTTAATAACGTGCATCTTATTTTATATAAATACGAGTGTACATTGTTACATCAACAAACCTCGTTTTCAAAATACACCTTTTGTGTTTACAAAAGAAGAAGCACATATGTATTTTACCCGGAAACAATATGTTTAACACAGATCATGACTGGATTTTTGTCAACGAATAGCCTTCATAAAAATGGAGGCTCTCAATTTGTTTTCGAAGTCGTTCGTTTCAACATATTCAATTTTAACAACAGACAGTGATAACGAACTGGCAGATTAACATCGTCAAAGTGTGATTAACTTCTATTAACTGATATACAACAATCAAACTTGCACTTTTTCTTTATGTGTTCTGCTGTTGTAAATAGTAGCATATTGGCTGAATAACGGTACTATAATCTGATTAATTACCTTTCACTGTTATAAATACCGACCGTGATTTTAACGCGTCCATAGCAAGAAACAATATTATCAGAGGCGGTAATCACGTGATAGTCAAGATGGCGACGTCCATACCGAGACAGTCATTTTTCGAAGTTGTGTACCCTTTTTAACTTCTTTTTATTTTTTAAATGACGCTCAGGCCACAACAAATTGATGATGTGTTCTACGGAATTTAGCCAACCAAAAATTGAGCGAGCGAGCGAAATAAAATAAATCTATTTTTATTCGATTTTTTTTAATCGCAGACGCGCGAAAAGCGCAAACAAAATTGTTTATATAAATTGATACTATATGTTAACATAGCACATACATTGGTCTAATTTGAGTGCAAAAAAGACTAGTATACATTCTAGAATAATGACTAGTACTATTATATATATTTATTACAATGGCAGTACAACAATAAGAGGAAACAATATTTTCATCAAATCAATTTAAACAAGCAAATTTGTTGAATTGATATTCCCCGCCAATATACTTCTGGACACAAAAGTTTTCTGGACGGTTGGACAACGCCAACGAGCATCATCCTCTTATCCATATATATACTCATACCAAGTTTCAATAAAATCCGCCAAAGCACTTCCAAGATATGGATGCGGACACAAAAAAGCATTATTTCACGATACAAAGGGCCATAACTCCGTTATTAACAAATGGTGTACAATGCCATTTGGCGTGCATCATCCTCTTATCCATATGATATATATTCTCATACCAAGTTTCAATGAAATCCGCCAAAGCACTTCCAAAATATGGCTCCGGACACCAAAGTGCCCGACGGAAGGACGGGAAGACGGATGGACGGACAGACGGACAACGCCAAAACAATATCCCTGCGCCATAGGCGGGGGATAAAAAACAACATACTTTTCCAAGAAACATGCAATCACGAATGACGAGAATCTGCTTAAATCTTAAGGCAAAACAAATAAAATCTGTACAAATAGAAGTAAAACTGGTAAAGACTAAACACTTATATTTTTTAAGTTAAAGCATTTGCTGTTTAATCTAATCCATGATTTTTCATTTTCAATCACAACATGTCAGCAGTTATACATCATATGAACATAATTTTGCTTTGGTGTCATTTTCAAACCAAAACAAAGTAGGAATGGTTGAAGGCCTGAATTAGTTCACTTGACGTTTTGCTTTTTAACAAACTTCTTGGCGCCCGAAGTTTTTGCCTCTTTTCCAGAATGTCGACAAGACAAACATTCGTCTAACTATGGAATATTTTGAATACAAATTTGCAACATATGCATCGTTGTCATCTAACAAACTGTCAGGAGTTCCAAAGTAGATGCACACTGGCGGTAGGTAAAGCCGACACTTGGCTGAGTAATAAGCTGTATCCACCTCAGAGTTGCAGGTCATGCATCTCCGAACATACAGGCCAGGTGCATCTTATAACTGATCTACACAGATATACGAGTTACATGTCTTGATGTTCTGCAAGAATTCCTCCTGCAAGAAAGTGAAATGTTATGGACCTTTTTCACAAAATTGACAGTCATCATAATTCTCACTATTTCAACCGCAAAAATCTAGTGTCTTTTTATAAAACTTACAAAATTTCCCAATAGTCGACATTTTTATTTTATCAATACCACCTAGTTTACCACACATTTTTACCGCATTGACGCATTCTGGTGATATTTCGCATCCCGATGCAGATGCTGCTGCGAGGAACACAGCACGGAAATCATCAGTAATGCGATGATTGCTTGCAACTGGCGGAAAAATTACGTTTCCGTTAACTTTTTCGCTGAAACAACGATGCAGACGGACGCCGCCATTCTTTTACCATAAACCAATCAATATCGGAAAGCGTTATTACAGTCTATATCGTAAAATACGTAGGCTAGATTAAACTAAATCATTGAAAGAATATGTGCGGAGCACAAATTGTTGCTGCGGGCGCAAATAAAAATAAAAACATTTTTATTTCGTTTTAAGATTCTTAGGTGCGGGAAATCCATCGAACATGTAATCAAGTTGTTGTGGCCTCACTTACCAGCCATATCAGTAAAAAGGTGATTAGCGTTTATTATAATAATTCTTATTTAAATTCGCTTTATATCTCGACTTTACTCCCCGCACATTTTGTTAGTGGAGCCCTAATTAGGTCATCCCGCTAAGAAATTTCGCACCGAGTAAAGTCGAGATATAGAGCAAAGCAAATATTACTATAAAATAAAAGTCAGTAACTTTTTTCTTAATATGGCTGGAAAGTGAGCGGAATTAAAAATAAAATTACTAGTAATAAAGGGTATAAAACAACGAAAAATACTTGCCTCGGCATGGACGTCGCCATCTTGATTGTCACGTGATTACCTCCTCTGATCATAATATCGCAAAAGTTTGAACTATTTCTAGCCGATCTAAGTCGCATCTTCGTTACACAAATACATGTACATGCATTACAATCCAAAAACATAGTGACATAATTATCACTAGTCTGTGACCTAAAGAGATAAATCATGTAGTATTTGTACTAGTCGATATTGTATTCCTTTCTTCAATGATTGTTATGATTTTGAATAATAAATAAATACTAGTAAGTAAAAAATGTCTTGGCGAAAATGCATCGTTACATAACAAATCATGGCTGTTAACGCGCGATAACTGTAGATTTATGTATACAATTACATAACAATTATACAATTAAGAAAGTGAAATGATACTTAAAATATCATTGAACGCTTCAAATTTCATAGACTGAATCAATACGTGTAAGTGAGATACAATCACAATTGCATTTGATCGAGCTAATTGTTGGTCAAGTTTCGTATTCTCAACGATCTTTTGTATAATTCTACGTAATATAAAAAAAACTCAGATAAGCTACGATACAATGAAATAGAGGTTTTGTCGAGAAACTTGACATTAGTGTAAAAACAGTGTTAACACATAAAATTCTATATTTTTTGTTTTTGATTGTATTTGTTGTTAATGTTCAATATTTTAGACGAAGCTCGTGAATTATAATTAAAACGTACATACCAACCCAAGCAATTTAACGGATAAACTTGAAGTTGTAAAGGACCGAAACATTGGACAAGCATGTGTTGCTTAAATGGAAGCAGCGGATAATGAAAAAGGGCACGTGTCGTGTATTCTTCTTGGAGCTAATGTTGTTTAAAGCTACGTTGTCAAACGGACAGTGTTTTTTTTAACAAACAATTAGTTTATAAATACATAATGGGCGTTCTCTAAACGCTGACGACACAAATGCGGTAAATACAAAGATGGAGCAAACGTAATGAACTTCTTGTGAAGTTTTTATGCTCTATCTACATAATACATGTTTTTTGCAGTAACAATTACATCATATTGTACATGGTAGTACTGTTAACACAAACAAATCATGTAAAACATGTATCGATTAAAGTCATTTGTTTTGATCAGGTACAAATGTAAACTACAATAACACAACAGTTACTGAAATGGATCTGGACAGTGCTGGTCTGTTGTTCCAAGAAGAACACTGATAGAATCTCGTAAAATATCCTCCCTGTAATCATGTCTGTTTCGCCAGCATCACATCCAGACAGTCTTTGATAAGAAGATGAAGTATTCAATCAAAGATCAGGGAATTAAATTCTTAAGTCAATAATCCCATACATTGTGGCCTTTAATAATGAACTGGCATAATGCTTTCAAATATAACATGCATAAATAATGCTCGTTTTCAACAAAGTAGTCAAAACAAATTGAACGTCAATTGAACTCTTCTTAGTTGTTTTAATAAACTGTTCACTTCAGTTATAAATAATAGATTAGAAACATTTTTAGTTTGGTTAAGTTTTGTTGGACACTCAGCAATTTTTAAAAATTGAACAGTCCGCTTTTGATTGTGTGTAATATAATTAAAGGCTTTTCCATGAGGATCATTTCAACGCTTTTACTTGGTAATACACAAATGTGTATATTCTTAAGTAAAAACATTCGAAAAAATGTAGAAATAATGTAGAAATGTATTTATAATGAAGAATAATAAAGAAAGCTGATAATGTACGTAACTCAGACTTAAAGATTTGTCCCCTGGCCTATATCTGTTCTTTAAAGCTGTCAAAACTAACTAAAGGCATATTATTTATTTCTGTAAAATATGTTCCAACCACAAAAACAGAGAGACATATTGAATAATAAACATGGACTGTCAGAAGTTTCTACTTTGTTAACATCAAAAAAGTCGATCATTTTTAATTATAAATAAAACAAAAGCATTGACTGCTTAAGTTTGAGTTTATCAGTGTAACATACGTCTTCGTGAATTATATTTGAATGAATCCGAAGCTGATACGGATATAAATTTATTGGAAGAAAGCTAAGTGGATAACTTAGTCTAAAATTTCGAATTAATCTGCTTTAGTTTTTTTAGATAAAGCACATATAAAAACTTCTAACATTTTATAGGACAATTGAATGATAATAAATATACGAATATTGTTTATAGACTGACAGTCAGTCAGAAAATCTAAAGAAGTAATACATCTGTCAAGCCAACTTAAGGTCAAGGGCAAACAATATCAAATCTTTTAGCCTCTTGTTAAGTTCTCCTGTTCACGACTACCTTATATCTGTTATTGGCTATTCTTTATGTACACGAAACTTTGCCTTTAGACAATCTGTCTGAAGTACCCAGTTATGTTGGCTAACGCGCAAAGTCACATTTAAAGAACATATGCTTGGCACTTCCTTTAAGTGTCTACTTAGCTTATTATAGCCTGTAACCTTAGAACGATATTTATGAAATTGGCTTAAATATCTCGATCATTGGAATAATGTGCAGATGGAATAGGTCAGAGACGGCTGCTCAATGCCACATTTGAAGGTTCGGAGCATCCAAAAGATCTTCATTCAACTTTTCTACAGTTGATAGGTTATCTGGATCATGTGCATATAGAATATGCTTTATTTCTGAATAAAATGACACATGTACAGATTAAACTTTTTTCTCTAAGTTTTTATCAATTTTAACGCAACTTCTTTTTCGTTTTTACGACATCATTTTAGTTGTTAAGAATATGTAAACTGGATATTAAAACACTAGATTATATTAAATCGCAAATTTGTTTTTTGTGTGATTGGGATATTGAGACAATGTGTCATTATGGTCAATTTATTTGCCTTTTGCTAAACTTAAAGTTACCTTTCTACAGCAGCTGTCTCAAAGAAACATATACTACTGCAAATCTGCCGAAAATCATCATTATAGTCACATCGTTCGCAACTCGTACACTATGGTCATGTATATCACTATGGCGTCACATAATGACAGTGTAGCAGTTCAGCATATAGTCATACAGTTTTATGATAGATCTCGAAAGTATGAAAAAAACAACAAAGGCAATATATATCTTACAAAAAAAGATTTAAAATGATACTAAAATGATATTTGCATTTTTTCTTGTACAAACTCCATATTATTCCAGATTATCCATTAAGTTTGTATTAGATGTAATATAAACACATAAAAAAAATAAGTTATATGCTTCGAAAATACTTTTTGACTTTATACCATGAATCAGTACCTAAAAGTGCGAACCAATAACTCGTATAGATATTTTGACTTCCAATTGTTGACTCAGAAATATATTTAATTTTATACTTATTGGTATTTACAAAGTATAATATATTTTTTACAAAGTATAATATTTTTTCGAGAAAGGTTAGAAAATCAATGTATCACCGTCCGTTTGTATTGTTTTTGGAAACCATTCATTACGCACATCCTGTTTTGTCTTTAATGTGTTTGACAGAAAAGGAAAATGGGAAATATGATCGTTGAAGCGAATGGAGCCCTACATGCTGTTTGATGACAGTATGCCATTCAACAGTTATATATAAAGGAACTTAAACTGCACATGAAACAAGCTTTTATCCAATACCTTATTTATTAAGTGTGCGTTTATCGGTTCATTTATTTCAATATAATAATCAAATACAGCTACCATCTGATAGCAATTTCACGGCTGAACAGTGAGTGCCCTTAGTATATTTGCTCACGCAAACGTCTGCAGACTTTAAAACACCATATGTTCTCTTAAATTGTCGTCATTGTATCATTAATCCTTGATAACAGTGTATTTCCTCTTTAAAAAGATACGCGTTACACTTAAAGTATCGACTATATTCAACAGTGTGAAATAACAAATATAATAAAGATGTAGTTCAATTACAAATGAAAATATATGACAAACGTGAACAAATCCCACATAATCTTAATAACATATACATACATATGTATGGGCCGCGCAATGTAAAAAAGGGGGTTTGATGAATGTGCGTAAAGTGTCGTCCTAGATAAGAATGTGCAGTCCGCTTTTCGTTTAAAGAAAGTATTTTATGAGCGAAAATCAAGTTTAGGCGGAAAGAGTCGTCCCTGATTAACCTGTGCGTACTGCACGGGCTAATCTGGGACGGCACTTTACGCACATGCATTAAACCCCTTTTTCACAAAGGACGGCTCATATGTAAACTTAGACACGGAAACATGTGTTTGAATGTCGGTATAGGTTGACCGATGTGAACAAATATGAATGTAAATGTACCTGTTTTAAATATTTATAAATGCCACCAAACTATTGAACTTTTAATTAAGTTATGGGGGTTTTCTGCCAACGAAACCCCATGTGTTATCCAAGTGGCTATGCGACACACTCCTTAAACAACGAATATGTCATTTGATAAGCTGAATAATTGAACTGATACACCCTTTGTAAGTTTATTTCTATTAAGAGGTCAATAAAACTAAAACGCACGAATTCTGACGTGGCAGCGTCAACTGTCCTTTATTTTTCTGCGAAAACAATTAATGAGATTTGGTGGCAAAAATAATTATTATAATCGTGCAATACATATAAATTTTAATAAAATACGGTTGGTTTGTTACCATAGACAATAGAAGTATAGTCAGATAGATTATCACTTTATGTGCATATTAAAACTGGAGATTGCAACAAGTTTCAGAATGTGTATCCGGATACTAATAGCGTCCAACATCAGGAGTCATATTTGACTTTTTAGCAACGTTCAATAATAAATAAATTGCGTTTAGATAACTGTACATGCAATACTACTAATGAATTTGTATCGATCAAATTACGTAAATTCGCAACAAAATGAAAGGCGATGTACTAGCGTTATCACAACATCACTAAAGTTTGCAACATCAAGTTATAGCTCCTGTCATCATATGCATATATTTCAAACAGCGTGTATAAACGTAAGTGCGAGGCGTTTTTGAACTTTTCATACATTTGATTTTGTACAAAATACATCATTTCATCAAATTGACGTCTTAACGGGTATTGCATTTGGTAAGTGTGGGTGCGTTCGTTTTTATAAACCTGTCAATTAAGTTAATGTAACCCAATTCATATTTCAATAACGCGGGTTATTGGCTTTAACCGTGTGGTATTTTGTATACTATAAGCCGTATATTGCGTCCATATGCTTCGTTTACTTATAAATACACATAAAGACAGTGATGGTTATTATATGTTTAATGTGCTTAATTGTATTGTGTTTATTAAACTATTCCGAATGCAAGCAGGATGAATTCATATCAATGCTTGAAACATCGATCCTTAGATTTTCTAATAGGCAGAGAGCCAGCTATTGTCACGAAGTGCGCATCTTATTGGAATAATAGACTGTAACACGTTGTTTTATACATTCCTGGTCTTGTATCTGGCGTGTGAAAACACTATCTGCCTTTAATCCGTTAATCGCATGTTTATTACTAGCTACATTTTAGCTACCTATTTTATTACACAGCGGAGGTCAAGTCAGTGTGGATTTTATCAATAAAGTTGAAAATCAGTTCATATGCCTAATAAACGAGGAATATTGTGTTGTTATTTGTAATTATTTGTCTTTTTTATATAACCCCATTGGTGCAAAAAGGTACCATGTGATATTGAAATTACAAGGCACATGGTACCTTTCTGCACCAACGGGACGAATTATACGAATCGTCGTATAACGAGTAACTGCCAAAATATATATAAAGAATTATCCGGATAATCTCGATACATGAACCATCCCATGAGCTCCGATGACGACGCACGCTGCTTGTAAATAAACAAGAGCGTGATCACAAGTAATACCGTTTGTGGGTTCACATTAAGCACGACCTGTGCGGCTCTTTCTGAAAGCTCGATCTGCAGTCAGGTATTGCTTTTTGGAAATACTATTAAGTCTCGGCATAATGTAATTTACCATTCAGATGAATTCTTTCTACGGCTTTTGACGTCTATTGCGACGACTTTCCATAATGAAAGCGATGAAGTACTGAAGGTGTTCGCTCTTGCATAATCTTAGACGCAATGATTTTTCAAAATAAGTTTATAGCTTTTTATCGCAAATTTGAAATGAACACAACCCATTCAAATTTATAAACAGTGTGTCTTAGCGCACAGGTCGAGATGGGTTTGCACTGTTTATCATTCTATTTATGTTATAGAGATAACGTTTTAATCAAATAATATTATACGATATATTTTGATGGTGAAGAAATAAAACTGCGTGTTAAACAACTATAAATATACGATATATATCGATGGTGAATAACGAAAACTGGGTGTAAATGAGAAACGTAGAAACGTAAATAATCAAATTTTATTTTAAAGTCAACATTTACGCCGAATATCCTTTTAATAGATATTTCTTATTAAATTTAGTATTGTTTTATTCGGTTTTAGCGATTATAGAGCTTTTTTGTCGTTGTCTTTAGTATACCTGTAGTTATTGGTGAACTCATGTTCAACGTTTTATAAATTGAGAACTGTGTATACTATTGCGTTGTTATCACCGGTGAAATTGAGAACACAAGAACGTTTTCCCGACATATCAGATTTAACCACGCTGTACTAGCAAGCACTATCGACGAGGTTGCGCAGCAGATGCGTGATAGTGTATTTGACCCTCCATATTTCTTGTTAATCAGCAGTAGTTTTATTTTCTCGTATCTATTAATAGCCTCAGATTTCGAATGAATTGTGCTGCGCAAAATACTACGTGATTAAGACACAGCAATCAGTTGACTATTTTAATAATTCATAAGCATTCTCTTCTGAGACACAAATAATTTAAAAAAATGGTGTCTTCAATATATGCTCAGTTCAAAAAATATTCCATTTAACACGATATCCACACTATTTGTCCATTTGTGAATTCATATATTGGAAGAACTGACACCTTTGACATAAATGGCGAACTCGTTCTCGGCGCAAGATGCGGCAGTTATCAGGTTGTTCGTTGTTAGCAAATCAAAAAAGCGAACAGCTAAAAAACCTAGTCAGATATTTGGCGTTCAAAAACAAATTGTGCATAGATGTAAATAAAATAATGCAATATTGATAGCTAAAATACAAAAGTGGAGTTAACTTAATATTTTTAAATTGGGGAATCCACTTTGGTCCGTTTAAAGTTAATACGAGCAAATTTGGGGTTTACTTGAAACAGCAAACTTGAAAAATATCATCTGTGTGTTCTTAAGGTATTACCATGATACTTATTGTTATTACAAAAAGAAAACATGTTTCATCGATAAATTTTGATGCTTATGTACTTGTTTTGTACGATTGTTTAGGTATATTTATGTCAGTTTAGATTAGAGATGCAGAAAAAAAACGAATACAATTGTTACACGATGTAAAAATCGCTTTAAAATGCATAATAATTTTAAATACCGAATTTCCCGATACAATAAAGACGTGAAACGTGATGTCTAATAAGTAAATAGTGTTATTTAATAAATTATTTATAAAAAATAGTGTATAAATTTTGATGTATTGTATTGAAATAAAAGTGAATTTTGTATACAAGGCCAGTGATCAAGCTTGAATGTAATAAGCAAATATGTTCTGTGTTATTTTTTTTTTAATTGAGGACACAAACTTTACCCGTGTCATTAATTAAAAATACTGAATATGTTAACACAAATCGCTGTTGTTACATATGATTATGTATGCAAGAAATTCAAATTCGATTCCTAAGTACAATTGGCTTCTTCAGTACAACTTTATTGCGTGGTTTCCACCATTTTAACTAACACACAACGATTGTACTATACATTTTTCTTTGAATATCATGTATTATCAAACAGTTTTCAGTAGCAATTTTACTTTTGTGGTTTTAATAGGATATCATGCAAAACAAAATACGCTTAACCGTTTATTCTACTTTAACACCTCAAACGACTCAGCAAAATTAGGTTAAGGTTTTCTTGAAATAGAAGAATTATTGTTTGGCGACCAAGTTAAAGCCAGGACGCTTAATATTCTGCGCATAGAATACCTGATTTAAATATGCATTTATTGAACTATTTCAAACCGAGGCCATCATTTCCTTTGTACTCGTAATTTTTAAATCACCTGATTCCATCAAGTGTACCTAAAGGTGTTACTATAAACTGCGTCTCCCATATTATTAAAAGGCAGTAAAATGTGAATGATTCCTAATTGATGCTGATATTCATGGTATCACACTTTTTATTTCAGCAAGAACGTTTGTTAAATTTATGTAATACTTCACGATTATAAAAACTATTGACATGGTATTATATGTACACTTTAAGACACACGTGTTATCAGATAATTATGAGTCACGCTCTGGTCTTACTTTAGAAAATAGAAAGACATTTGATTAACAAAACACTGCTTTATAGTTTCATAACATGGATTTATCTAATACTCATGATCCTCAACTAAAGGCAATGTTCAATATCTAATGTATTTATATTTAGTAAAGCGAAAAAAGAAATTTACATTTAACGATAAATAAATATAAATATTAAATGACATAATGAGATAAAGGACTCATTATGAACGTATTATCAGTATTAAAAAATAAACCTGAAATACAGCCATTCTCTTTATTTAGTTTTCTAGACGGGAAGCGAAATCGATGATTATGAATAGATCTCAATTTCCTTTTTAAGAACGGGAATAATATGTTATTGTTAAATGTAATTTACACTAATTGAAATTAATAATCTATGCCAATCTTTTCACTCTAATGACATAATTAACAGAGCGTCGTGGCAAATGATGACAAGATAATGAGAACAGTAAGTTCGAAAAGGCTATCAGATATGTGTGAGTGAGTACGAATAATACATTTACAAGAGTTTTCAATGACATTTCATTAATAATGAATGTTATATCTTGTTAGTTGAAGATTAGGTTTAGAGTTTTAAACTAAGAGCACACTATCTTTAACTTGTCTGTATAGTTTAAATAAATTCGAAAGACTATGGCTCGTATTTTCGGTTCGCTCGAAGTCGCATCGAGGCACCCATTTTTACTGCTCTATTTTCATAGAATTTTCTATTGCTGACTCGACTTTGCCAGAGTCAAATTATCGGACAGCTGGAGCTTTTTTCGAAGAACCGGTTATCATTTTTACATCTTCTTTTGTTTGTTTTGCTCAAACTTGCTTCGAGTCTCATAAACTTGTAAATCGATTAGGAACGCTTGAGTAATGCCACGCAAAATATACATCAAAGCTGGTGAAATTGCGAAGCTCGACTAAATCGTAAAATGATTCAAGTACAAATATGACATCATGAAACAAGAGGGAGAGGTTTTGCTCTTATCGTCCAAGTAAGAAGGCAACAACGCAGCAAACCCAACACCAAAGACGTCCTTTGAGTAAACCTTTGAGAAATACATACAATCTGGAAATATGTAGACGAGTTCGAAGACTCGCATCATCAGAAAAGTCAACTGGATAGCATTGAACAATTATTCACACAAACTGACATCATGCATCTTAGTGCTGTTTATTACATGTACCCGTAAATGTGCTTCGTAAGAACGAGCTGATCTATTATACTTTGAAACTGTTTTGTTTGTTTGATGTATGTGTTACTTTGTGCAACTATTTATTTATAAAACTGTTATATAAATATCTGCTGCTAATTTATTCTTACGCCGAAATTAAAATGGAATTTAGACAATATGAATAATATTCCACTGCAGATGTAGCACTGTTTCAGACAAAGGTAAGTAACACATTTTGCTGGAATTTTGTTTGTGTCGGTCCCCGCGAGTTCCAGTCATCTTGTTTCGATTGTAAACTGCAAACAATTGACGTCAATTATTAGTAAGCTGAAGTATAATTTGCAATACAAAATTAATTACGATAAAAATAGCCAGTAGTTCTTCAACGTCAAGGATTTACATGGAACTTTACCAAGTAACGTTCTCTCGGGTCTCAAATATAATGACCATTTTGTCGAGTTATTAGTTATAATTATTAAACGTACGATGAGAGAAGAAAAGGGAATATCCCACACACCATGATTTTCAAAGCTTAATTTTATTAAAAAGAATTAAGGTTATAAAGCGAATTTTAATTGTTATACTGAATTTATATTGTGCATTCCCCTCAACTACAACCAGCAGAACCCAGATCGTAAAATAAATACCCTCTATTTCTCCTTGAGCTTCACTTAACAAGGTATAATTGTATCGAATGTTTTCCATCATTTATATATTTTTTCCAAAACAGATAAAACTTTGATGACTACAAAAACTGGCATAAGTGCACATAATAAGTACACATGTAATTTAGTCAATTTGCTTTTACATGTTTGATAATATAAGTTGGTATTTATTCCTTTTATATTTGTTAACATTATGACACTAATAACAACAAGAAATATGCGATTATTGTGGCAAGCATTCGGTTCTCTAATCTTGTTTGAATATTCCCACACTGCTGGTGAACGGGTCTGATAATTCCCCTATAAACAGGCGATCCGTCTATGCCCAATAATTATCGAGGTATAGCCCTTGAGAGTTGTTTGCAAAGTTATTTACTAATAAACATAACGAACGCTTACAACATTGGACTGCTGCTAATGACATTTTAAGAGACTTACAGTTCGGTTTCAAGCCGGGCTATAGTACAGTAGACGCAATATTTGTCCTTCAGTCATTGATTAAAAGCCATATAAACAATAAACAAAAACTATTTTGTTGTTTTGTTGATTATTTGACTTAACGGATCGTATGTATCTCTGATTTAAGCTAATTTAGTCTGGTATCGATGGTAGATTGTTGTCGTGTTTTCTATCTGTGTATTATCAGATTAAATTGGGTGTTAAACATATCAATAGTATTTCAGATTTTGTTTGTTCCGACATAGGTTTATTACAAGGTGAGATATGTTCGCCGATAATGTTTTCATTATTCTTAAATGATACAGAGTTGCACATACAGGCTGATATAAATGCGAACATTACTTTTGATCAATTATCAATCTACCTTCTATTGTTCGCCGACGCCGCAGTATTGATCTCTGAATCCGCTGATGGATCACAATCTTCCCTGAACAATTTGCTTGAGTTCTGCACGAAGTGGAATATAATTATCAATGTTGACAAGACAAACATTGTCATCTTTCATAAAGGCAGATTACAAAAGAGGTAAAACTGGGTTTATAAATGAGTGAGATACAGTTCTGTACTTCTAGTACCACCAACATCCAAATTCAAATGCTCTGTATGCCGCAGAAAGTCGAGGTTTATGTCAATATTTACGAATTAATAAATATTTCTTAAAATTGTTCAACTAAAATTCACCCAACAGTATTTTAAGAAATATTATTCGTAGACATTATAAATAAGCACGTGATTTCCCTCACTCCCATTCATGGACAGCAAACGTTCGAAAACTTTTGCAAGAGTCAGGTTTTAATGACGTGTGGATATATCCAGATGCAGTTAATGCTAACAGCTATATTGTTATGTTTCGGAATAGATTACATGATGTGTTTCAAAATGGCGAACTGATGTTAAAGACACTTCATTATTATTTCTTTACAAGAAATTGAAACCCATTTTTGAAAGATTCATTTACTTGGACAAATTTAACATTTAAATTTAGAAACAAAATAGCCAAAATAAGAGATTCAAATTAATAGAAACTGGTAGGCACCAAACATTCCAAGAAATGAAAGATTGTATCAATTGTGTACACTGAATAACATTGAAGATGAGCATCCTTTTGTTTTGATATTCCCTTTGGATGATAATTTCAGAAATACAATTACATACATGATGTTTACCGAAGAAGACCAAGTATGTTGAATGTTTTACAATTATTAAATCTATACTGATTCCTCTAATTTCCGTATTAAAGCATTTAAACTTAAAGCCGAAAATATATAGAGAATATTTTACCCAAGAATTGAAATTGTGTGTATATATATATATATATATATATATATATATATATATATATATATGTGTGTGTAATATAACTGCATATTTTTTGCTCAATCAATTACGGATTACGGATCTTGTTTAACTACTTTATTTCCTTAATAGAGTGTGTATGTTTAATGCTAAAGCATCAGATTCTACGAATGATACCAGAGATCTTGAAGTTGTGTTCTCCATGGATGCGAACCGATGGAGTTCGCGCACATGAGGCCAACTCCAAAGGGAGGTCCAGTCAAGCTATGCGCTGTGTTTTTAGTTCAATTATAAGAAAACTATTTCTATAGTGTATTCCTTATGGAGCACATAACAGTATTAGTTTATCCATATGTAGAATATTAGTTTCACTCTCACTGTACATAAAAGACATAATTATTAACGTGCGTTCGTTCAATCGGTCGTACGTTCCTTCGTTTGTTCGTTCATTCGTTCGTTCGGTCGTTACATTGTATGTTATTGAAGTTATTAATGAAATTATGTGTTATGTATTCACTTCCTTTTTATTTATTTAAGAAATCTTACTCTCACTTTTGAGTGCTACAAACATCGCCATCATCATAATATGAGTCGTTTTAGCATATTAATGACACTGTTGATTGTCTTATAAATCATAATAAAAATATTTAAGAAAATATATTTCTATTTCATCAAACATATAACAGATTTGGGATCCTCTATGGGGGATGTGGTATATCCGTACATGATAAGTGTGACACGACAACAACTTTTTTAAGAACTACCTACGGTATTGAGTTAGATAAATATAATTATGTTTTTAAATTATTATGCATATTTAACGGCAGTCAAATTTGTCTAGTTTTCAAATATATTTTTATGTTATGCACTTAAAAAGGTTTAAGTCATATCTTTAAGAAAGCGGATACTTTATATAATTGCTATTGAAGATTCTATATGAATAACCTCACATTTTAAATCTCGGTTAAAAAAAATCTAGGTAGAAAAAATTGTTTTGTAAATATAAAAGTATAGTGGTATTTCTAAAACCTCAATGCAATAATGTTTTAACTATTAAGATAGTGCCTTTTTTGTTTAAACTTTTTAGGATAACTACTGGTAGCAAAAGGCGGATATAACCAGTTTATAAAAAGTTTGTAATATTAACTTTCCTCGAAAAACTGTTCAAGCATTACGCTCAATTTGGTCTAAACATAATTGGCGCGTAATCGTATTTTTAGACGCTAGATATTGCGTCATGAAAAAGCTGCTATGCGAGTCACATCGATTGTCGGTACGTCTTTGGCATACTATGAAAATAACAACGTTCATTGGCCTTTATCGAACACATAATTGTAAACTCGTGTATAAGAAGTCATATTATAAGCAGTAAATGACTAGAAGGTAATGACAGCGCAGTTACAACAGCAATGCAAATGCGGTATATATTAAATGGACACCTCATATATTTTCGCAAATAATAATACAATATTTGGAAAATAACAACAAAGTAATATCCAGATCTTCTTGTATTGACTTTATCGTGCCAATGGAACAGGAGGCGGCCTGTTATGAAACCTCTTAAATATTTTTAATGTGCCTGCCTGTACAGTCCCACTTTAATAATATGTTCATAACAATATCCTGGGTGAAGTGTAGCTGTAGCACCACCACAATTGCAAAGGTTACTGTGTACGTATTCTTCGACATTACCAGGACGAGCGGAGACAAGGAATCGCGTGCCAGGGTCCATTTACTTAATAATTTGCTCACTATCAGTAACAATCATCCGGAATAATTTTTAGGCACGAAGATAGTGTAATCGAATTTCAGCATACTTTTATTTTATTAACATTTGAATGCTATTGTGTATTGATGATTAATTTGTTTTAAATACGTTTCGTGATAAAGCACGACGTCGATAGTTTTTTTCATACGTACGTTATCTTAATACAATACATATTTGAACTAAATACAAATGAGACTGAAGTTTGTTGAGTATTGCAGCTACAACAAAAGGAGTAATTGAATGTTAACAAATGATTTTTTTTATGATAAATCCTTGCTTGTATATGAAAACAAATTATGAATAAGCAGAAGTTTATAATTATTTGTTGATGTTATTGCTTCTACTGTAGCAATCGAGCATTGTCGGCATAACATTAAAAATTAATCATACAAGGGGTAATTTCAAGTTTTCTTTTAATACTTTACATATCAAACTCAGTGTATTTGCAGTAATGTTTTTCGATATGAGCTTTAGTAAAATGATAAATATTGTCAGCACAACATACAGCAAACCAAATTAGCGTATCAAAGTGGTTCTTATTTAAGGGCAATAAGAATACTTCACATTAAGCACCCGAGCAATCAGGAACTAGTCGATGTATAACTATTGTACATTCGGTTCAATATTCCCGTTAAATATCTGTGCATTGATATCCAATGAGTTCAGCTACATGTAGAATATATAATTATAATAATGTCACTCTTATCTATTAAATGAATAGGTCCTTGTTAAAAGCATACTACGTGAAAATGAACTACATTCGCTCTTTCTTAGACAATAACATAATATAAGCTAAACAGTTGTATTAATAGTGTGAGGCCAGACAAAGAACGTTTCTTATAATCAAATAAAGACAATTAAAATTCACAGTTATACTAGTAACTTAAACTTAAACCATTCAAAGCATTCGTCCAATGTTGATCCCGAGTGTCCCACACGGAAATACGATACTGACATGTCTCAATGACTTATATTCTATAGCTTCTATCACCCAAAGTGCAATCGACATGCTTCATTAATCTTCAACAGCGATGTAATAACCATTAGTGTTCAAACACTCAATCGATGGTCATGTGTTGGTCTATAAAATAATATCAATGTGGTCTAATGTCATGCACTATATTGCTAATCCTACAAATTTGAGTCTGTTTCTATTGCAACAATTTCCATTACAAGTGATTGCCAGTACTGGTAAGTTTGATGGGTTTAGCGTACGTTATTGGAATAGTTGGATCCAAATCGGTATTAAATTTGAAAGCGATTTATACAAAATGTGATTGTTATGAAGTATACACAATCATGTTCACGCCATAGCCCACCCCTTATACCTCAATAAAAAGACTGAGATTTACATCAATATAACTAAAATCAAATAACGTGTAATAACGCTATGTTAAAAATTCACAACAACTTGGAGGACTGGGCTTTCGATACTTTATAAAACATATTTTGAGTCGAGCCCCAAACAGCGGACATACTTCCTTAATGGCGTTTATACAAGCTTTACGACTTATTCAATTATTTCATTCTGCAATCGGTAAATGTATTGCTTATTAATACTGACTAAAATATATCTGTTAGCTCTAAGACATAATTCGTTCTTTATCCTACGATCATGAACACAATAATTTCTGATACCATGAACAATTAGGAATTGCTTTCATCACATATCTGTGCAATAAACAATTCACTTCTTTAAGCTAAATCACTCAAATTGCAAACACCAAAGTGATATATCTATACGAATAAAACATGGCCTCACACACATGACTCTGTCAATCTATTTTCGAGTACGGAGTATGTACAGAAATGAAAATTTAACGTTAATACACTTAAACACGCTGTGTTACACTCTTATAGAATCAAAAAGTCATCAATGTATGTCATTTCGTCTAAAACAAAATCCAAAAATACAACTTGCATTATCTAACTGAACGCAACGCAGATGAATAACATGAACATATTATTTAGACCTAATACAATTTAAACAAGTAACACGGAAAAGGTGACTGTCTTTAAAAGAGAGCACAACTAACGACGTTGCAGCCAATGCCACGCTAAATGTGGTGACACAAAATGCATTACTTCTGGTCACGTGCTTGCCTAATCAGAAGCAGTATTTGTGAACAGATCTCGTGGGATTTACAAACATTATTATAACAAAATGAATAATTTCTAGCGTTACATTTGAGACAAACACATGATTGGCATTTGTGTATTCCATTTTAAAAACAGGTATTAAATGAGAACTGCATAACAGTAATCAGTACTTGTAAGTTTTGTCTATTGTAGGAATAATGCAACTTCAAAATAATTTTTTTTCGTAACCATCCACGAGTTACGTGTAAGGTAACGGGTTCATTACAAAAATAACACAGCGACAAAAATACAGACAACGCTTAACATAAACATAATGAAAACAGGAGTAGAAGTTAATAGACATTGGGTTAAAAAATAAAATGTTTTACTTAAAGTTTGATGTTATAGGCGCGATCTCTTGGACGAATGGTGGGGTACTGAAGCGGCACATCAGCTATGATTAGTTTTTTAGTATTCACTTCGCTCGATTAGGTCGAGGGCTTATCGTATTGCTCATTTTCTTATTTAAAAATATCTATATGCGTTATAGCATAGAATATTTATAATAATTAGTAAACATTAATGTTCATGCGTTAGTACTAAGTAATTCAACCTATATGAATTACATGACTGCATATGTTCTCATTACTTTGTATTTTTAAATACATATTTTAACATTTATTTTTTACGTGTTCATACCAGATCGTTTATGTTGAGTTTTACTCGATATGTTCGACGGGCGAATGCTAAACGCCTATCAACACTTAACCCGACGTCTTGATCTACCATACTAACCTTTCTGTACAAGCATACAAAGGATCACCGGTAAACCAGATTTATAGGAGAACGAAAGAAAATGCCTATTTCTTAAATCACAGATTTTTCATAGACATTCATATGCCATAATGTAACAATATATATTTGTACATTTTCAAATGAAAAAATATATCTTCGGTGTGATGTATTATTTTATGCTACCAATTTTAGTACGTATGCGAACACATATGTATTTGATACTTTCTTAAAGTACATGCATTATATTTTTTAGCCGTTAATGTGTATATACTTACGAATAGGTGAAAGGGACATTGCGTAATATCCGACACGACCTGACATTGGCAGTCATCTATTCTAACCATCATAGCGACTCGTTCATCTTTAAGAGTGGGCCATTGTCTTAAGCATACCGATTGTACAACATCCAGATACACTTCGGTGTCTTTAACGACCTTGGATCTGAACATTAGATAGCTAGAAAACAGTTTCTAATTGAAATAGATTGTAATGCCTTTGCAAAGGTCCCCCATGACTTCAATGGTAGTCGTAAAGATGATTGCAGCTTTAACATATTATATTTGGAACATATTTAGGTATCGTTTAATTTATTCTGTTGTATGTATTCATACTCGAACGGGACAGTTACTATATATTTTAATAATTAGTTATAAATAAACATACATTGCTAATTTTCGTATTTTTTAATAAATAAACCAGCGATCCGACATAACATATAACTAACACACTTTACGACAAACAAAGTGCACACAAGTAATTATTATAATAATTTTGCTCATGAAACAATATTTTGATTATATAGTGATTAAGTTATTGAAATCGAGCATTTCGGCAAATGAATTATATCTTGTTAGATTAAAAACGTTTACCAAACAAACGCTTTTTGTGTCAGAAAAATGCTCATCCATTTCTCTTGCAACATATTATTGCGTTCAAATGCAATTTAAATGTTCCGAACAGAAAATCTAAAGTAAATTGCACTTGCATAGAAAAGAGATGTAATGCTGATATAAATGTGAGCATGTAGTCATTTGGGAAAACAAATTGTGATTATGGTGGGTGTAATAGCCCATTTAGTGTTAATTGATGTAATCTGGGAAATCATCTGCCTGACACTGAAGATCGGAAACCATCGTGGATCTTTCAAGTGCTTTGAAGTTCAAATAAACACTTGGGAGTCACTTGCATGAGGTGGGGCCTGTGTGTCACATGCCAATTAACTAGTCTTTTGTTATCAGGTGATAGTAATGGGTCCTTATTATTGTATGCCATTGACAAGTTCGTTGGTATGATTGGCGGATTAGCTGGACCGAATAACCGTCAACAAGTGTTTGAAAAAACGAAGCCAATTGCCAATTTCGAAAAAGCTGGATACGTTTAAAGAAGCACATTTGTGTAATTGTAAATGTTGTTATGATGTAAACCATATTTTATGGTGTTATTCGTTTCATTGTTTTTTTTTCTAAATAAAAAGATATGCTGTTGTTTTTTTTACAAACATCAATTTAAAATTATAAACTCTGCGTTTCTTTGCTATTAAAACGCAAAGATACCGGTTTTTATGTCAATGTAAGCATAACAATTTCTACAGCAAGTTAAACTATATCAGACAATTATGCCAATGAATTTAACACATTTAAATTGATACATATGAAATAATAGTCATCTTTTAATTTTGTTTATTTTCTTTGATCCGGATCCGCTGTGTGATGGCTGCATAGTATGCAACACCCCTGAAAAACACTTCATACACAATTGGTAATAAAGTTGTGAACAATTAGCGCTAATCATAACTATTCTAAATAAACGAAGTCAACACGCAAATTATATTCTGATAAATTGTAGTCATTAAACTGAAACATTAACTGACTGTCAATGAAAAATCTATTACAGTATTTTGTGTTTAAATCTAAAATGATTTTATATCACTGAATATACAAACACCGATATTATATTGCATATCTTAGGAGATAAAACAGCCCATTTTAGACTTGAACATTTTGAAATTATTTCTCGGACAACAATGCATATTGCATACGAAGGATCATTGACTCATCCCAGTTGCTATTTAAAGTTCGGGTGGCTTATTGTCAACACACCTCCTCACATTTCAAAAAAATAAGGTTGGTGTTTTATGTGTGAGCATAAGCTTGATAATCTTGAAATGCGGGGTTAAATTTAATTTGTGCTTCAAATATTTCTGTTCGATGTTTGATTTAAACCAACGTAGTATAAGGCTCTCAAGAAAACCTCAAAGACGATCCTATTAATATCGCTGTCATTTCGCGATACAAAATGCTCGTTTATATTTTTTGTGCCTCAATATTTTTCATGTGAAATTCCGGCAACGATAAACTACATTTATGAGTAAAATCGCGCAGCTTCGGGCAGCTTCGGAAGCACGTCGTAGTTCTCATGAATACGTCGATCTTCCGATGCTGAACGGAGCCAGTCTCGCGTACAATCGTAAATGTTCGGATATCGAGGCGGGATATTAACATGGAATATATACCATACCGCATCATGGCATACGAATATCCTCTTGCGATGTTTCTGTCTGTTCGTCTCTTGTCCGCTCATCAGAACATAATATGTGCATGACAGTTCTCTGTGTATATCATTAAAAAGATTTCGTGAAACTAAACTCAAATGATAAGCTTATTGAGAAGATGTACTAAATGCATGAGCAACTCATGCTGGATAAAGATCAATCTAACACATATAGTTCATAATAGGATCTCCATTCCTTGTCCAACATATCTTATTTACAGTTTGAATATATTTCATGAATCAATAATCAAAAGGTCATGCTAATCATCACATGCCGACTGAACGTAAAAGTCATTATTAAGGACAAACGACGTAACATCCATACTGTCGATCCATATGCCCTATACCCGTCTAATGGTTTGGTCATAATGACGATGCGCAAAAGACATACGTATCTGACAATATATTTCTCACATTTAAAGGGCAAATATTTCGCCGTCTATTTACGGTCCGCGCTTCAACTTGTTTTAATGAAACGTAGCTCCCATTCGTAAGTAATGAAGATGTGCAGCAGACATGGAGCATTCATCAAACTGAAATATCAGTCTCACATGTAAACGATGAAATTTAGAACTTACATTGCTTTTTCTTGTTCAATCCATAGCGCTTTTTTAAATTATAATAAGCAGACACACAGTCCGATGCTCTAGCTCTCATTATCTTCAACTGATTTAGGGGCATGATGCACATTAATAACCATATACGTAGTTGTCTAACTTCTAGATAATTAAGTATATAATAATGTACTTATATTATAGTTATATATAATTGTGCACCAACATATTGGGCGGATGCGTTATGTTAAGTATAATGTGTATTGCCTTATTGACTTATGGGCTGACCTCCAGCAAAACGAATGGCTGTTAAATTTCAACATAAAATACTAACCCTAAATTTTCGTAATTTTAAAGTTTGTGTCGATACAATTTGCATTGAATTCAACTTTAAAATGACGCTAACATACCATATAAACCTTATATATTGCTACAGCATTCTTTCATTGTAAATATATTGCCTTTTATTTGATAAATATTGTGTAATTTGTTGTAAAATATCGCTCTCAAAGAAACATATTTTATTGCAAATATCTTTAAAATCTGCATTTATGCCAACTTTATAGTCACAGCGCCCGTAAAACGTTCAAAAGTGTCCATTATAATTGAACATTATAGCGTTGCATTCTGGCACTGTTTGATTAGGTAAAACGCAGAATAATTCATTAGATAAGCAAAGTGTATAGGATCAAAACTGAATCATGAATAGCGCTTGTAATTGTGTTTTATTTCTTTGGAAAAAAAAACGCGAAATCATTATTTGAAGCAACACAAAAAATTTCAGTTTATATATCGATGGGTTTGGTTTGAATTACATTGGCTAGTTTCTCGGAATCTAGCACATATCAATATTTAATATATTTCAGTAAGGTTTCGCTCGAAAGTATTTACATGTCGGCGAATCAATTAATTTCCGCACACCAATCCATTTAAAATCATGAGAGCGGTTGCGATAAAATAATACTACGGTATATTACATTTTTGCGTAGCACTTTAAATGGTTCACATTCTAGTTACAGAAACTACAAGGCTATGTTACACTAGGCTAGATTAGTCGGGCGACCATTCCAAACCCTGCGCTACCATATGTGGAAGATAGGGAGAGGCTGGGGGCCTAGGACGAAGATATTCGAGAGCCTAATTATATACATTACCTCCTCCGTGTAGCACTTAATAAGTCAATATTGAAAGCCATGAACTGTTACTATAGATATAAAACATGGACATAATTATCTGCCATCCAAGTTCATGCGTATCAC
>NC_068358.1:104177639-104243531 GCF_020536995.1 Dreissena polymorpha
CAATTATAAACGATATTTAAATACGAATGAATTGGTAACACATATATACACTGTCCATAAATTTCGTTACTATATATACAACGTTTATACATAATGTATCAACTTATACGATACATATTGGACTCTAATTGATAGTGCTGTATGATGCAAAATTTGGGTTTATATTACGCCAATGCGTGTCACCATCTGTACTTATCATTCATAAACATAGGTATATTCGTCTAGGAGAATGCTTCTTAACATAATTCGTGATGACAAAATTAACTACGTATGATTATTTAAAATTTTACCTAACCGCGTTATGAACATGCAGTTGTGTTCTTTTCAAAGTACAGGCTGCATATTCGGTCATATATTGATGATATACCTGTAGGTAATAATGAGTATAAATACAGGCAAACCCTAAACAGTATGACTGAAAATACGAATTTATAAAACAAAAGAGAAATGTATAATAATTTCCAAAAATGAATTTGTTGAAGCAAAGTTGGCAATATATTGTGTGCAATACTACAACTGTTTTATGTATATATACTAATTTATCAAGGTGTGGCTAATTCAAACTTAGAACCATGACAAATATGCATGTATTTCTTTGCGTTACTCAATTAGTAATTCGTCAAATTAAGTTTCTTTTTATATTTTTATACTACATTATAAACGACTAGACTCTCAGGAATAAACATACACGATTGATGAATTATGTTGTCCTTTGTCTTACTCTTAAAGAAAACGTGTTTTCCTATCGCAATATACCTGTAAATTATATTATATGAAAGAGATGGGCTTTATTAAAGTGATATTATGGGCCTCTAACACTTTATAGGTGTCTATCGCAACCGTTGTTTAGTTTTGGTGTTTTCACTTCATATACACTTATATTTGTTAATGCAGCATCAACATTCTAAAACAATATACCGGAAAGAGAAAAATGATGCATTTGCATATCAACCGTACTTTCGTTTGACAACTGACCATGCATGTACGATTTGAAACTAAATTTAGTTTTAGTGCAGATTCGTTCATACGACACAAAGACACAATTTTGTTGTACGGATCATTTCGGCTTACAGGACTGGTTGGGCCACGTAACAATATCGAATATAAAGTAGATTTGTATAAACAACTGGTAGCAAGATGAGTTGCAGATAATTGATCAGTAACCACATTTTAACTAACTATTTTTACCTGTTAATTCTTTTCAGCTCAATTCAACATTAAAAAATGCCCATAATATCACTTTAAGACAGCTGCATTAATAAATAAAACTTTTAATACAAGCACAAAATAAGATATCTCGTTTCAAAAGACTGAAACAATTAAAACAATAAGCAGGACTTCAACTTTCAGGAGACATGCGGAGAAATGACAACAATTGTCACCTTTAAAAGGTATTTTGCATTGTAATATACATGTATGCTCGCTTTCAGCGCTTTAAGCGAGATGCGACATAAGGTGGAATTTGCCCAGGGATGAAGGGAAGTGTGTTTTTTTTAATTACCTTCGATTCCTTTTTCAAGTAGTCTTAGCTCTATAGTCCAAACTGAAGTATAATTCTATAGAAATGATAAATGTTATTGTATCTCTCAACAAATCGGTAGGTTATTAGTTTAAAGACTGCCTTTTTAAAACGATTCCACAGCAAGTAGAATGTGTAGATTTAAACAACTGTCCAGGACGTTTATACAGTACAATTGAAAACTTTTCTTTCTAACACAAAACTTTTCAAACTTGAATATCCCCGGTATGAGTCAAGATTCGGATTTAACATTTATTTTTAGACGTGCTCGTTTGACTACATTCTGTGCAAGCTTACGATGAAATAATTTATCCGTAACGTAAGGACGCTTTTGCATGTACAGTATCACTCTGCGTGAATAAGAACAGGCCCTTGTGGACGAGTGGCGAAAGATCCCTCCACGTTTTATTCTTTACTTAGTGGCTTCAAAGAGAAAGATATGTTTACACGTTGTTAGAGCCAATGGAGAATACACAACGTATGAGCCACTCGAATTTGTGATATACACGACTTTTCACATGGTTATTATTTTACGTTTTACGATTTTGCGAAGTTGAGTTTAAAGTGATGTTATCAATTTCAATCAAATTTATAGGAATTATCAGATATGTGTTGCATCATTATTGATGCAAATCTCAACAACATCCGTTCAAATATAGGACAGTTATATTGATTTGAATACCTGTTGCGTAAGCAAAGTCTCAAAGTGTAAACTAGGGTAAACGTTTAAGCTCACAAAACGTGCGGTATAATGGTTAACACGAATATCGCAAAATCGAAACACCAGCGCATTCTTTGTTGATTTGTCAACAAATTACATGTATATAAACCATGTTTTGATAGTTTGTATATCCCCAAACCAATACATTAATTTTGGTGTTTGATAAAATGCTCTTAGATACAACGCTAGACTTTCAGATACCTTGAACAAGGCTAATTGGGTGAGCTACCAATTATAGATCCAAATTATATTATCAGAAAAAAAAACATCTGGCAACGCATCATTAAAGTTCCCATGTTTTTGCAATCAGAAACTAATTTTTCCAAATTAGTCATCCGAAATCGGGTATACAATGAAAATTTTACCACAAAAAGCAAAATTCACAAAAAAAACGATTTTGATAGTAACAACGTTAACAAGTTTTGAAATGTCATAATGCAGGAGTTCACATTCATGCATTAAGTGTATTCCAATGATATTTGGTTCTTGCAGGTCATGTTTTCTGAATTTGAAGATATCAAGTGTATGTCAGTAAATTAATGTTGTTTGTTTTCTTTTTTTAAAGATCTTTACCAGTGGCGCGTTTATTTTTGAGTGTTTTACATTTATTAAAAACATAAATAACAAACATAAACATAAGGCCAGTATCGTGTAGTGTTACCGAAAGTTTACAGCTCAAATGGTAGAAGTAATATTTGCACATAAACTTTATGTATTATTTTCAAATAATGAATATTGTCCATCAATCAAATCGGGTTGATTGCCTTTAAACAGCGTTCATTTCCAACTATTTTAATACTTTTTATACTCGATTACAAGATGTCATGTAACAGCTTATAACATATCGTTTATTCTTATGAGTTTATTCTTATGATGGAAATTAATAAGGGGATTTTTCAATAATATGTATATGCCATGTTAGGATGAAGTTTGAGAATTTAATAATACATTTTTGGGAAATATTTGTCATTTACAAATGATTTAAGAGTACACATAAACCAAGCCCTGATTTAAGATTTATTTCAAGTAAGAACACAAATACGTTAACACCCAGGGTGGGGTATAAATGGGATCAATAAGATGAAAAGTCATTTAGATAAAAGAATCGAAGGACCATATACTTAACAATAAGTTCAGGGTCAGCATATAGACACGAGATTAATAGTACCCACACATAGTCATCGAAACAGCACAGATGAAAGGGTCACCGAAAAGCCTTATTTGTATAGGATACACAAGTTATGGCACTGATAAATATAACGGGATTACTCTTTACCAATATAAATTGATTAGATTTTAGTGCATTTGGCAAGCAAGTAAATACATGAATAGATTGTTCCTTCTAGAACATTCTAATAAGTCAACCAATCCGTAATAAGCCCGGACCTTGGTGTGACCAATGGAAATTACAAGTAGATTTTATGTAAATTAACCTGGGGATAAAATGCAGTGTTTTAAGTTAGTAGAAAAGAATCTGCGGTTAGATTTGAAAAGAACTTGGAGAGTTTTCACGTCTTCTTGACCTGGCGGCCATGTTGGTTGCCGCGCTGTAAAATTGTATTTCGTGTACATTAGCAAGCGTTTTGTTAAAAGAAATATTCGACATAAATAAATCGCGATGAAATCAGAAATGAACTTTGGTTGTCACTGTGTGTTATCAACGAACAACGTGTAATTACGTGACACAGAACATTTTATGGTTGCCGTGACTCAGGACGAACATTGAAAACATTGGAAAACGGAGTACAAACAACACTATACGGAATCACAGGCCAACAGGGAAAAAACCAACGCGACATGGAAAACGGTCAGTGTTTTCATAAATTATGGCAAACAGGGGTTTATTTCAAATTTTAGCAAGTAAGAAATAAAAAGTAAAAGGCGTCATGACAACGAAAATTTTAAGAATTGTTCTAAAGAATTTTACGTAGTTAGGTGTTAAAGAAATTATTAATCATGTACGGAGAAATTATGCAAGTATCAAAATCAATACAGTTTTTTCATTGATCAGTTTTTTTTCTAAAATATCGGTAAATTGAGTATAAAATAAATGAATAAGAAAGTATTTGAAATTTACATAATTTTATGAGTTATAGAAATACTGAAATTAGATGCGCACAAATAATTGAGGGTATTTAATGAATTTTCTATATTTTTTGTATTATTAGAATTTATAATTATGTACGGACACATTTTTGCATAATATAAATACATTTGTAATTGTTGGTATTTTTTTTAAATTGTTGATATTTTTGCAAGTTTTCATGAAATTAGAACGTATGAGGAAATGAGAATATTTGAAGAATGTTTCATTAATTTGACATTATAGGAATACGGATATATGAGGCGTATACATTTAAATAATTAAGGATTTTTTAAGGCAGTTTAATATTTTGATATTATATTAAAGGAACTTATAAGGTAGGAAAAAAACATTATAAAGTATCTGATTTTGACGTCATTTTATATATGATATGAAATAGAAACCTGCACATAAATGGGAATTTAGAGACGTACACAAAAAATCAGTTTACTTGAATAATTGTTTATGGTTTTATGCATTAATAGAATAAAGAAATTAGAAGGATAAACACATGTATAAGAGAAATAATGTTGAGTGCAAATATGAATAGGGCAGACACTTAAAAAAAAAAAATGTTAATATGTATATACGTATTTGTGTTTATTGCAAATGTATGTAGGGTATCGGTAATATTGAAGGTCTTGAGTAATTTTAAGTAAGAATTTAATGTGTTCTGTCACGAATACTGTGCAGTAAAAATATACTGATATATGCGCATTAAATTTCTGTTATAGAATAAACTCTATAAGGTACATAGAGGTTTATGAGAGCCTATCATTTGCGAAATGATGGAAGCCTACCATTTACTCATGGTGGAATAATACTTATTGTATTAGATTTATGGGATTAGTTCATTAGAAGAACAAGACTTGAAATTTGAAGTATACCGATAAATGTTCTGGTATTATGAAGGCATATATAAAAAAGTCAGCCCTTTTTCATCAAAATTTTCACAATTGTTTAGAGCGACGCGCGTATTTAAGAGCGCCCAGGTACATATGTCGACAGAAAAGATCATTAAGTACATAATTATATACAGGAGATTTGTGATTTTTAAGATACGACCGCGATACGTCTGTTTAAAGTGCAATACCCTAGGCAAATAAAGTACCGCATACCTGTCACAAATTTACTCATAGCATGAACGTAAATTATCGAGCTGCTATGTAATGTTTAAAGGAGTGTTTGGATAGTAATTGGGGTTATAAAGGTCGTATTTACTAAGACCTTCTATTAGGTTGTCATGACGGTATTTAAGAATAACTTAAGGGGATGTTTATAAATGTTTGCCATGATTTTGAACAACTGATACTTTAATCACCACAACGCAGATGGAAAATTGAGATTTGAAGACCACACCAAAGAAGAATGACATCGCGAAACAACGTCTTTCACAACGAATTAAATAACAAACAACGTGAAACGCATGGGACATCACGGTGGTTACTCTCAAAGTGAATACCAGGTTCTATTACTAAAAGTAGACCCAACACCAGAAGTTATCGAAGGACAACAAGTGACGCAACACTGGACACAATACTTGTGACGTTAAACACTATAGAGTAGATGCAGCCGTTCAACTGTTTGACGTGCGTAGATAACGCATTTGGAATGATACTTCCGAGGCCTTAGACATCAAGGAGAACACTGCTATAGTTAATGCCTCGTGAGCATTATGGCCAATAGAAGATATTAATGTCCCGAGAGAAATGAAGACGCTGGGGCCATCAACAAAAGTACAAACGACAACGAAAACAACAACAACGATGAATACAACGGAAACGACAATCAACGACGACGCAAGTTAAACATCGGAAAGCAGAGCTGAATCAACAAACGCATTCCAATCGCCATGGACGAACCTACAATCGGCTTATCTTCAGGACGGCGGCAGTGACATTAAATAAACATCGTATTCGCCACGCGACAACTTCAATACTACATGGACGACACCAGATGTATTGAAGGCCAACGACCAACAGATGATGTGCTCCGCTACATACCGATTGACATTTATATTGTATAACAATAGCTCATGTTATCTGTTTCAGCAGAGACGCTTGTAAAATAATAATAATATTAATACTTTTTTTAATATCATAAAATATTTGAAAAAAATAAAATAAGGGGGAAGTTGTGTCATGTAACAGCTTATAACATATCGTTTATTCTTATGAGTTTTTTCTTATGATGGAAATGAATATGGGGATATTTCAATAATATGTAAATGCAATGTTAGGATGAAGTTTGAGAATTTAATAATACATTTTTGGGAGATATTTGTTATTTACAAATAATTTAAGAGTACACATAAACCAAGCCATGATTTAAGATTTATTTCAAGTAAGAACACAAATACGTTTACACCCAGGATTGGGTATAATTGGGAATAAATAAGATGAAAAGTCATTTAGATAAAAGAATCGAAGGACCATATACTTAACAATAAGTTCAGGGTCAGCATATAGACACGAGATTAATAGTACCCACACATGGTCATCGAAACAGCACAGATGAAAGGGTCACCGAAAAGCCTTATTTGTATAGGATACACAAGTTATGGCACTGACAAATATAACGGTATTACTCTATACCAATATAAATTGATTAGATTTTAGTGCATTTGGCAAGCAAGTAAATACATGAATAGATTGTTCCTTCTAGAACATTCTAATAAGTCAACCTATCCGTAATAAGCCCGGACCTTGGTGTGACCAATAAAAATTACAAGTAGATTTTATGTAAATTAACCTGGGGCATAAAATGCAGTGTTTTTAGTTAGTAGAAAAGAATCTGCGGCTAGATTTGAAAAGAATTTGGAGAGTTGTCACGTCTTCTTGACGTGGCGGCCATGTTGGCTGCGGCGCTGTAAAATTGTAATTCGTGTACATTAGCAAGCGTTGTGTTAAAAGAAATGTTCGACATAAATAAATCGCGATGAAATCAGAAATGAACTTTGGTTGTTACTGTGTGTTATCAACGAACAACGTGTAATTACGTGACAAAGATATTAAACACAATTAAGACATTTTCTGAATGTCGACGCGACATAAAGTATTCATTTTGCCACGTTAGCATTTTAATCAAGTTTTATTCCACAACAATTTGCTAAGTACAGGTTATAATGTCACATAATTGTGAACGAACTAAATAGGTAGTTGTAATAACATTACTGAATGTTATAGGTGTGGTCATGGACAATTGTCATTCGTGAAAATATACATCATTCCACCATTCATAACACGAAATATCATCTGAAATAAGGATACCAGTTTGCAACTGGCGTGTAAAAATCAAAGAAGAAAACTACATTTTAGGTATTAATTGAATAAGTCTCTACAAGTTATTAAATATCTATATCTATAAAATGGATCAAGTGGGGCACTACAAGCTTGTAAGACATTACGTTGTTTCATTTTTAATGTCGCCACAGGAACACGCCATTGTCTACATTGTAAAAGTACATCAGAATATTAAGTAGGAAAACTGTCACCATGTTAGTGTACTCGATATTTAAAGTAACGAAAATCAAGTCGTTTCAATTGCAATCAGAATTTTGGAAATGATACAAAGACGTCTAAACCATATCCTGTCCATACAAATATACTTTGAAATTAGTGCACATTCAATATAAATTGCACAGTCAAACATTAGCCTAGACTATGTTTACAGTGACAAACTGATAACTGCATGTCGCATTGAGGAGTCGGATCGGAACTTGTTCTACAATAGACTCTAATGATGCTGTTTGAGAGTCTCGTGGCTGAAGAAGAAGATCAAGCAATAAAACAGCAGTTGGTGTAATGAAGATGGACGTTTTTTTTTCAAAGAATTTTTCCAACGAAACGATTTATTTGAAGCATGGGCATATTGCTCTAGTAATATACGATCGCCGTGGCCTAGTGGATAAGGCGTCCGCCTAGGGATCGGGAGGTCGAAGGTTCGAACCCCATGGGGAGCGTTTGTCGCAGGATGGATTTTTGTCATGAGACTTGTTTCGATATGGCCGGCTCGTGAGCGTTAAACATGAATGGTTACCGACTTCTATCCGCCTGTCGCCTGGCATAGTGATAGGAGTTGGGAGGTACATGGCATACACGCAAAGGTGTCTCATAAGCCAAAATTGGCTGGCCCTTTCAACAGGGGTGACACTATAATAAAAAAGACCTTTACTTTTACCTTTTAGACGTAAAACAGTCCTTTATTATGGAAAAAGACTAACGAAATGTTCGGTATTATCGCCCTAACACAATATGTACACACGATTTCAAAGTGCGGGTATGCATCTGAAAGTGATTTCCGGAATCAACCGTAGAAAAATATTGGTGTTGATACTTTGTGTTTATTTAACATATTTAAAGTGAATTAAAAAACAAATGTGTATAAAAGTACAACAAGATTTGATGTTTAAATGCCTTCCCCCTCTCTGATTATTTTATTTTTGAAATGATAAAGGTGGTTCTTTGCTACTTTCTGCAATAAATAAATGGATTTCGGATATATTTTGGTTTGGATGAGCTATGGACGGACCTTATGTAAAGTGAGTTATAATGCTTTTATATATTCGGTGAAACATTCGTCATAATTAAATGTTGAATTCACAGTAGCACAGTGTATCTTGTAGTTTAGTTTGTGATTACTATAACAAACATTAAGGAAAGCATGGTAAGTATCATATTTTTCTTTGCAAGGAACTCATTGAATTTTGACACAAACAGTTAATGGTTTCACACACATTGGACATGCAGATGGATCTTATATAAATTACAAATGAATTCACAAAAGACAGAAACAGTTGTAAAATCTCACAAAGATGCATGTTAATATATATAAATGTTGTGATGTTATAATATATTGTATTATGCCCTGATCAGCTGCATGAATCATGTTTGCTTTTCAAAAGATATTTCAAAATTGGAATCCTGATATAGTTTATCCTCCTACAACTGAGACCGTATTTAGAGCCCCTTCCCAGTTATGAAATGTTTACCTTTTTCCCAATTTAAAATAACAATTGCCCTAACAAGGTGAAATTCCCCAAATAAAAAACAAAAAAATGCAGAAGGAAATTCATTATGAATGTTCATATCCTCATTCTCATGCAGGTACTCATTAACTTTCGATTCTTGGCCAAAGAAACATCTATTTCGAATTAGCCGACATGCATGGAATCAGCCGCTCTTCTGTTTCACGCATATTGCACTCCTGTGTGAGAGCCGTCAATAGACACATGATAAACATTCGGTAATTTGAATTCTTATTTCATCTTCAGTAATCAAATGTGTAGAGTAAACGGTGTCATTAAAGAAGATTTTTTTCATATAATATTGTGATTGACCATATTGACCAATAGCAAGCAACTGCAGTTGCTTAATCTTATATGCCGTCTCATTTTTATTGGCTGAAAATGAGTCCCATTCTGAAAATGTTTGATTTGCATTTATTACAGCACCAGCACTCAATCATAGTGTATGCAATGTTGATGTGTTCATTTTGACATTTAAATATGAAAAATGCATTCACTTTTAATATAATATTAAATCATGTATACTTTAAACAATAATTATACACTTTGGGTTGGAGAGAGAGTGAGAGAAGATAGAAATACAAGTATTTGTTCTACAGCTTTCCATTGATCAGGAAGATCAGATAGTTGTAAAGGTGGGGTTCCGCAGGTTGTGTGAACTATCGAATGTGCTAGGAGCTGTTGACGGGACTCAGATTTCCATAATTCCCCCAAAAGAACATGAAGAGATGTATGTGTGTAGGAAAGGCTACCATGCTCTGAATGTGCAAGGAATTGTGAACTCAAGATTGAGGTAGAGTTTGATCAATAACAATTGTTTGTATTTATTTATTCGTTAAACAAATAATTATCGGCCATTTATGTAATATTTTGTATTTTTGGAAAATAAGATATAAACATAACCTTATCAGACATTTCAAGTTTCTTGTTAAAAGTGTAAGGAGAAATGTATCTCTTTATCTGTCATTGTTTTGTCATGACAGCATTTATTTATTTGTTTAGTCCTTGTATTAACATTATATGTTTGGACGTTACAAGGTTTTTAATATTTAAAGAAATAACTTATTACGCATTTATATTGACAAGCATGGGAGCTCTTATCCTGTTGTAAATACAAGAACTTGACATTGGCAGACAAAGGTATTAATGTTATTCCATAAGCATTTTGAAGCCAGTGGAACTCTATAAGATGTTACTTTTGCATAAGACACTCTTCAAAAGGAATAAGGCTAACAAGTAAATTCTTTTGGATTCATGTAGGAGGTATGTCTTGTATTTTTGAGATGTATTGAACATTTCAGATTCCTGAATGTATTGGCCACATATCCTGGCTCTAGTCATGATTCGTTCGTGTTTGATGGTTGTGGTGTAACGGTTTGTATGTTTGTTAACTTAATAAAATGCAAGGCATTAAACACACTGTTCTACAATCATGATATTATTATATTATGTTCTATATACATTTGAATTTCTTGTTATGATTTATATGTTGATTTTTAAGACATTTTATCACATAGTATTATTTTAAAATCAATATTTTTTGTTGAATAAATTCCCTTTTCGGGGGGATAATAATGTATATAGTCCCTTTTAAGGCTTACTATCTCGCTTATGTCATGAATAAAGACATGGTCTTGCAGTGCCATTTTTAAACAGAAACAAACTGCTCTTTTTAGGACTACCTCGAGAGGAATGATGTTGGGCATTTGTTTGCCGACAGTGGGTATAGTCTTAGGCGCTTCTGCCTCACCCCATTTGCTGCCACAAAGAATCCACAACAGATGAGATTTAACAATCCTCACACACGATGGAGAGTGGTTCTGAAAAGAGCGTTTGGAGTGCTAAAAAGCAGATTTAAGTTAAATATTTAACTCTTTTATTGATGGTTCAATATGCATGGATACATTTTCAAATCTTCATTAAACCATATACTCACATGTACAAATAATTTACTCCAAATCTTGTTACGAAACGGCGTTCAAGTTTGTTATGTAAAGAAAATGTAACAATTACCCTTTTCAAGCTGATTTCCTGCCACTTGTAGTTCTAGTAAACCGGTAGTGAAGCACGGTAGTGCTTAAAATGCGATGTCAATTTGGGTAAGATAATAAGCACGAATAGGGCCCAATCTAAAATAAAACATTTATGCATGATATTAATATACACGAGAGATCGGTCAAAGAGAAAACAGCAGGATCTACATTACGTTCTTTACCTAGATTATTTTTGTTAAGTTTTTTTTTTCACGATTCAAATTTTAGTTTTCAATTATTTCTGTACCTATATTAACCGCAGTTATGGCCTCACAAAATGAACAAATTAACTGAAGTTACACGAATAAACATCATACGACAGTACACACATACATAGAAACATAAACCCATAAGTAAGTTTTTGGCTATCTATCTGTCATGTCCATATCTTAGATGTATTTGTTATGTAACGATAGCAGCAATTTCGGTGCGTTCCAAAGCGGCACAAAAAACATAAACGCTTGACCTTCCAGCATAAACATAAAGCAATACTTTTCGTTCTAAGTAAAGGGACGTGTGTGCATTGTGTTAAAATACACACACCATAATTTACTTAAAAAATGCAATACCTGTTCAATTTCGCCATACATCGAATGCCTCGAGATTTTTGTATCGCTACATGTGACAGAAAGTCACTATGATTCAATCATGTTTTTATTTTATTGGTATTATTTTGAAACTGTCAACAGCACATAGATAGTTATTGTACGACCACAATGCATCACAAATTGTGACGGAATTCCTTCGTTATACCGCTTGCCAGAAACACAAGCCCCAAAACTTACTGCAATTAAAGGTCGATTACACCATCGTCATATAAGCGTCATATTATCGTCATATTTCCTTTAAAAGATCCAAGAAAAAACTAACATCAATTTTAAATTTCTAGAGGCAAACATGTAAGCTGATATAACAAAAACGCAATTACGAAACACCATCAATTGTTGTAGTGTACCACACTAACACATTCAAGCAATGTCAAATTCATTTTTAGAATTATATATTTATTATGCATAATATATTTTTATATATATATATATATATATATATATATATATATATATATATATATATATATATATATATATATATATATAATGAAAAAGTATGTTTATTCACAGCGAAAATTATATCGGTTAAAAACTGGACAATGTGAAATGTAATAATATTTAATCAAATATATATGCAAATAGTGTTGCTAAAATGGCTATTAATGTATCACAGGATATTTAGGAAGTAAATTATTATTATTTTATATGTTGTTGTCTCAATATGTAAAGCCTGATAAGGCATAACTTATATGAATTCACAAATGGACACATAATGTGAATATCGTGTTAAATGGAATGTTTTTGAAAGGAGCGTATATAGAAAACACCATTATTTTTTGTGTGAATTATTCGTGTTTCAGAAGAGAATGCTTATGGGTGATTAAAATAGTCCACTATTTGCTGCGTCTTAATCACGTGGTATTTTGCGTAGCACAATTCATTCAAAATCTGAGGCTATTAATAGATAAGGGAAAATAAAACTACTGCTTATCAACAAGAGATATGGAGAGTCAAATACACCTTTACAGTTCTCAGTTTATAAAACGTTGCACACGAGTTCAACAATAACTACAGGGATACTAAAGACAACGACAAAAAAGCTTTATAATCGCTTAAACCGAATAACAAAACTACTAAATTTAATAAGAAATATATATTTAAAAGATATTCGGCGTTAATGCCGACTTTAAATTCAAGTTTGAACATTTACGTGTCTAAATAATTAAATACAAACCAAACGTTTAACTATTTTTTTATATCACAATATGGCTTACTCATCTTTCTTCACTATCGAAATATACCGTTATTAGTGTTTGATTAAAACACGCAGTTTTCTTTCTTCGCTATCGAAATATATCGTATATTTATAGTTGCTTAACATGATGTTTTCTTTCTTCACCATCGAAATATATCGTATGCTAATATTTGATTAATACGCAGTTTTATTTCTCCACCATCAGAATAAATCGTTTATTATTATTTTAATAAAACGTTATCTCTATAACATAAATAGGATTATAAACAGTGCAAACACATCTCGACCTTTGCCCTAAGATACACTCTTTATAAATTTGAATGAGTTGTGTTTATTTCAACCTTGCGATAAAAATGCGTTGAATCTAAGATTATGCAATAGTGAACAACTTTAGTACTTCATCGCTTTTATTATGGAAGGTCGTAGAAAGAATTCATCTGAATGGTAAATTTAAATCATGCCGAGACATCATAGTATTTCAAGAATACCTAACTGCATAGCTTTCATGAAGAGCCGGACAGGTCGTGCTAATTGTGATCCCACAAACGATATTACTTTCGATCACGCTCTTGTTTATTATCAAGCAGCGTGTGTCATCATCGGAGCTAATGGGATGGTTGATGTATCGAGATAATACGGTATATATGCAGTCCGCACAGGCTAATCAGTGACGACACTTTCCGCCTAAATTGGATTTTTGCTAAGAGGAGACATCATATAAACGAAAAATGTCACAAACGCGTAGAATGTCGTCCCTGATAAAGCTGTGCGGACTGCACAGGCTAATCTGGGACGACACTATACGCACATGCATTATGCCCAGTTTTCTCAAAACAAGGCTCATATATATTTTGTCAGTTATTCCGTATACGACTATTTGTATATAAAATAGACAAATAATAACAAATAACAACACAATATTCATTTTTTATTAGGCATGTGAATGAACTGATTTTTACCTTTATTGATAAAATTGATACTGACTTGACCTCCACAGACGGTTTGCAAACCTAGATGTGTCATTAAATATGGAGCTGGTAATAAACATGCGATTAACGGATTAAGCGGTTTTTTCACATGCCAAATACAAGAAAAGGAATGTACAAAACAGAGTGCTTCAGTCTATTATTCCAATAAGATGCGCACTTCGTGGCAATAGCTAGTTCTCTGCCTATTAGAAAATCTAAGTATCGATAATTGAATCGACATGAATTTATCATGATTGTATGCGGAATAGATTACTAAAACAAATCAAAATTAAAGACATTAAATATATAATAGACATCACTGTCTTTATGTTTATCTTTAAGTTAACGAAGCGAATGGACGCAATCTACGGAATATAGTATACAGTATACCAGACGCTTAAAACCAATGACGCGCGTTATTGAAATTGAATTGGGTTACATTAACTAAATTGACAGATTTATTGAAACGAACGCACCCACAATAAGTCAGTGCAATATATGTGAAAACGTCAATTTGATGAAATAATGTAATTTGTACAAAAACAAATGTATGAAATGTTCGAAAACGCATCGCCCTTACGTTATACGTGTTGTGTAAAATATATGCATATGATGACAGGAGCTATAACTTGATGTTGCATAATGGATGTTCTGATAACGCTAGTACATCACCTATCATTTTGTTGCGGATTTACGTAGTTGTATCGGAAAAAATCATAAGAAGTGATCTTATTGCATTTACAGTTCAGTATTAATTATTGAACTTTACTAAAAACATATGACTGCTCATGTTGGGCGCTATTTTGCCAAACTCTATTGTTATCTGGATAGTATCCAGATACAAATTCTGAAATGTGTTGAAATCTCCAGTAATTATATGCATATACGGTGTTAATATATCTGGCTATACGTGTATTGTTCATAGCAACAAACTTATCGTATTTTATCAAAAATTATATACAGTGTATATTGCACAATTATGATTATTATTTTTGCCACCAAATCTCATTTATTGTTTTCGCATAAAAAATAAAGGAAAGTTGACGCTGCCACGTCAGAATTCGTGCGTTCTAGTGTTTTTAACCTCTTAATAGAAATAAACTTACAAAGGGTTTAACATTTACATGTTAGAACAAGCCGGAACAAAAATAAACACTGTTTATCCATTAATCATATCAAATAATAGGTTAATATAGTGACATCTTCGTTTTTTAAAGGAGCCTATCGCATCGGCACTTGGATTACACATGGGTTTTCGTTGGCAGAAAAAACCATAACTGTAATAAAAAAGTCCAATAGTTCTGTGGTATTTATAAATATTTAAAACAGGTACATTTACGTTCATATTTGTGCACATCGGTCAACTTATACTCACATACAAACACATGTATCCGTGTCTAAGTACACATATGAGCCGTGCTTTGTGATAAGGGGTTTTAATGCATGTGCGTAAAGTACCGTCCCAGATTAGCCTGTGCAGTACCCACGGGCTTATCAGGGACGACACTGTTCGCCTAAACTTGATTTTCGCTAATAAAATATTTTCTTGAAACGAAAAGAGGACTACACAGGCTTATCTAGGACGACAATATACGCACATTCATCAAACCTCCTTTTCACAGAGGACGACCCATATATATGTATGTATATGTTATTAACATTAACGTGGGGATTGTTCACGTTTGTCATATATTTTCATTGTTAATTGAATGACATCTTTATTATAATTATTATTTCACACGTTTGAATACAATCGATACTTTAAAGTGTAACGCGTTTCTTTTTAAAGAGAGGAAATACACTGTGATCAAGGATAATTGATACAATGTCGACGATTAAGGTGAAGTGTTGGTGTTTTAAAGTCTGAAGACGTTTGCGTGAGCAAAGCAACTAAGGGCACTGTTCATTCGTGAAAATATCATCAGAAGAAAGCTTAATTTGATTATTATTGTGAAATAAATGAACCGATAAACGTACACTTAATTAATAAGGTATTGGATCAAAGTTTGTTTCATGTGCAATTTTAGTTCCTTTATATGTAACTGCTAAATGGAATAGTGTCATCAAATAGCATGTAGGGCTCCATTCGCTTCAACGATTATATGTCTCATTTTTCTTTTAAGTCAAACACATTAAAGACTAAACAGGATGTGCGTAATAAATGGTTAACCAAAACAATACCAACGAACGGTGAGAAATTGATTTTCTAACCTCTGTCGAAAATATGTTATATTTTGTAGAAAAATATATTATACTTTGTAAATAACAAAAGTATAAAATGAAATATATATCTGAGTCAACAATTGGAAGTCAAAATATCTGTACGACTTATTGATACGCATTTTTATAGGTACTGATTCGTGGTATAAAGTCAAAAAGTATGTTCGAAGCATATACCTTATTATCTTGTATGTGTTGATTTAACATCTTAAAAACACTTTATGGATAATCTGGAATAATACGGAGCTTATACATGAACAAATGCAAATATCATTTTAGTATCATTTTAAATCTTCATTTGTAAGATATATATTGCTTTTGTTTTTTTTCATACTTTAGAGCTCTATCATGAAACTGTATGACTGTTTACTGAACTGCTACATTGTCATAATGTGATGCCATAATGACCAAGTAAACAGGGCCATATAGTACGAGCTGCAAACGATGTGGCTATCATTTTGGCATAAATACTGAATTATGCGATTTTCGGGAGATTTGCAGTAATATATGTTTCTTTCAGACAGCTGCTGTAGAAAGGTTACTTCAAGTTCAGCAAGTGTGACCTAAAGGGCACATTGTCTCAATATCTCAGTCACACAAACAGCACATTTACGATTTAATAGAATCTAGCGTTTTGTCATATAATTGGAATCCAATTTACATATTCTAAACAACTAAAATGATGTCTTAAAAACGAAAAAGATATTGCGTTAAAATTGATGACAAAATAGAGAAAAATAATGTTCAATTCATCCAGAAATAAAGAATATTTCATATGCACATTATCCAGGTAACCTATAAACTGTAACAAAGTTGCATGAACATCTTTTGGACGCTCCGAACCTTCAAATGTGACATTGAGCAGCCGTCTCTGACCTATTCCCTCTGCACATTGTTTCAATGACCGAGATAATTAAGCCAATTTTCTAAAAATCTTTCTAAGGTTACAGGGTATAATAATCCGACACATAAAGGAAGAGCCATGCATATGTTCTGGAAATATGTGACTTTGCACGTTAGCCAACATAACTGAGTACTTTAGACATATTGTCTAAAGCAAAGTTTCGTGTACATAAAGCATTGAAAATAGCAGATATAGGGCGGTCGTGAAGAGGAGAACTTAACAAGAGGCTAAGATTTGAACAAGTTGACCTTGACTTTCAGTTGGCTTGACAGATGTATTTGTTCTTTGCATTTTCTGACTGACTGTCAGACTATAAACAATTTTCATATATTTATATTCATTTAATTGTCCTATAAAATGTAAGAATGTTTTATATGTGCTTAATCTAATTACAAAAACTCAAACAGGAAGGTTAAATTCGAAATATTCGACTTAATAATCACTTAGCATTCTTCTAATGAATTTAGTTTAAACATATTTTTTTCAAACAAGTTGACATTATTATTACATATAATATCATACAACAATACTAAAACTTTCATGTGCGAAAAGGATTAGAACGAAAGACACAGTCTTATATGGTTCTTCTCCCTTTCTATATGAACAGTTACATGCTTACGGACATATTTGGCTATGTAAGGCAAAGTGAACAATATGTTGATACAAAAAAGCTTCATTTATAGAATTATATTTGATTAATAAAATTAATATGTTTGAGAAATGTAAGAAAGAAAGAGAAAGGTTAGGAAAGAAAAGAAAGATGTTTGTGAAAACTTGTTGAGTTCGACCGAAAAAGGACAAGAAGTATGTGATTCGTACTGTAGCATAGTTACGTATCAAATCGCTTACTATTAATAATAATTGTGTAAACTGCATGAGCATTTTTAGTGTTGGTTAAGTAGTCACGTGATACGTCTCCATATAGAATAGTTTCGATGCATGGGTCAGACTTAATTGATATTGTGTTAATGGGTTCACCACGAATGTGTATATACAGATTGCATTCAATGAAGTAGTGTGCCGTAGTTTCGCGAAGTCCGCAGTGACAGAGAGGCGATGTAATTATGTTGCGTATGAAAAGATTATCGTTTAGAGCACTTCACTCTGTTCTTAAACTTGTCCTTTCGCCATATGAAAATAAAGGATTTGAGATTGGACAATCACTGTGTAATTAGCCTTTTGAAGGAATGGAGCGTTTCAGCATTTGTTATGTCGTCTCGGAGACGATTCCATTCGGATACAGTAGAAAGTAAGAAAGAATATAATGATGTTCGCGCTTGGATTGTTTGTAAATGTGATGAATTTCTTAGAGAGTTATTGTTACGTGAGCCCACTGTTGGAGGCTTGAGAGATTGCATATAGTTTGGGACATTGGTGGAATTCATTTTATACATTAATATTAATCTGTGTTTGCATCTACGTTGGCTGATGTTGTCCCACCCTAGCTCATGTAAAAGGTCTTCAATTGAGACTAAACGTGCATCCAATTGTTTCGGCGCGGCTTCTGTATGGATTTTTTTCTTTTTCATATTGTGTATAATTAAAAAAAAAAGTGTCAGAATATTCAGAAATTGGGTTTATAAAAGAAAAGTATATTTTCTCGAGAGTTTTCTATCGAGAATTGTTTTTAAACGACGCATTATATGGACTCGTTTCCATGTTTTTTATTTTGCATACAATATATGTGCATGCCAAGTACAGTCATTGAAATAAATAAACCTAAATGTTTATGGACGTCAAAGATCGGAATATTAATATTCTGCTTTGTTAATGGCGGATGAGATGGCTTGTTAATTTTTCTAGATATTAGCATTGATTTTGAGGGGTTAAAACATACCAACCATTTGTAAGCCCAACTGGATATTTTATCAATGTCTGATTGCAAAACGGCTGCAGTTTCGTTTGGCGAATTTACGACCATAAACAAACTAGTATCGTCAGCAAACAAATGTATGTGTGCTTGTATATCAGCAATGATATCATTTATATACAGAAGAAACATAAGTGGACCTATAATAGAACCTTGGGGGACACCGGCGAGAATTTCACTAGAGCTTGAATGCGCTCCCGGTAGAATTACTTTTTGTTTACGATCAGAAAGATAATTAGACAAGAAAGATAATATATTTCCTCGAATGCCTGCTTGTTGTAGTTTGTATAATAAACCTTTATGCCATACTTTAGCAAAAGCTTTGCTTATATTACCTTGTGACCTAAAGGCCAGTGTCTAGTGCTCTTCAACAAGTATTACAAATATATGTAAGCTGATTAACAGTCGAATCACCAGGCAAGAAGCCAGATTGAGTAGGCGCAAAAAATGAATTATCTCGAAGACAATTAAAAAATGTGTTTATGTAATATTCTCTCAAATACCTTCTCAATTGTATTTAGCAATGACATCGGTCGATAATTGGACGGTATCGCTGGATTACCCTTTTTGAAAATCGGACACACATTTGCAATTTGCCAACAAGAAGGCATTTTGTGAGTATTTAGACAAGAGTTGAAAAGATCACACAATGGGTAGCTTAATTGATGCATTGCTTCTTTCAGGATACGATTATCAATTCCATCAGGACCAGATGCTTTGCCTAACTTAAGGCATTTTATTGAGTCAGTTTTTTCTTCCTGTGTTATATGAATATTCTGAAGAGTGTTAGCGTTGGAATTGTTTATTATTGGAAGTTCGTGGTTGCTTTCGTCAATTGAACATTGGTTTGCAAAATACCTGTTTAGCATATCGGCTTTAAAGGATTCATTTGCTACAAAGATACCTAATTGTTCGTCGAAAAGAGATGGAAATGAAGTGTTTTTGTCAGTAGAAATAAATGTTCGAAGTGTTTTCCACCAGTCTTTTGCGCAACGATCAGATGACGTCAGTTTACGTGCAATATTGTTAAAATATTCATTATTTGAGTTACGTTGATGTAATACGACTTCATTCCTGACACGACGGAAATTTGACCAGTGCATATCGCTATTTAATTGCTTGACCTTTCTGTATATACGCTTTCGTTGTCGAATTGCATTTAAGAAGACCCCAAATAGTATATGTCATTAGTTGTCGTAGTTTGGAATAATCACCAATGTCGTAACGCCAGATATGTCGATAAAACGTTTTACGTAAAGGTTTTATGAATTTAAATGTAACAAAACAGGGCAGATATACCGAATAGTTTGGTCTAAAAATGGTTCGCCTGGTACAGAAAGTAATACGGTATTCGGATTACTTACAAAGATTCAGTCAATTATAGAAGATGATTGTTCAGTATAGTGTGTTGGCTCATGAATAAGTTTCGTTAAGTCATATTGTAGACATTATTCGTTAATTGTTCGTGCTGATAACTCGGCGATAGCATCTATATAAAAATCACCTGACATAATGATATCATTTATTCCTGATAAGCTTGAGCGGACTGCACAGGCTCATCTGGGACGACATTTTATGCACATGCTTTAAACCCCCTTTTTACAAAGCATGGCCCATATGCATAAGTACGTAATTGAATTGTTTATAGAATATGCCAAACAGTACGTTTTCAGTTATCTTAAATTATCGTGATAGATATTTGAGTATCGAATGATGCTCTACAGAGAAAACTTTTAAAATTTTGTAAACGTTATGTTCTAAATTTGAGTATGTGGTTTGCCTTACTACACTTGTAAACAAGATAAAACTAAAGTGATGGCGGCGCCTCACCTATTGTTAATACATCAACAAGATGATCCTACAACGCCGTTCATTTGAACTAATAAATGCTCATTTTCAATATTTCTCATGTGTTCATGTTTTTTTCGGCGAAGCTCTCTAATCCCATGTTTACCTTTATTGACCTTATCAACAGCAAATACTATTAGCATTTTTTCTTCCGCAACTAGACCCAAATGAATAACTGGAAAATTCGAATAATTCTCATCTTTTAGAAAATCGTTTGACAATCTTTGTTGCGTAAATAATGTTCATCTTTTGGAAACTTCCACTTTGTTTTGTACATCCGTTTATACAACACATAGACTTAAGTGTTGGTGCTGATACTTTTAGAAGGTTACATATCGGCATTGGCTTTATGCTAAGAATAACTTGTGAATTACTGACGGTTATAATTTTAAAATCTCAATATCGGAGACCAATTAAGGTTTACTACAAGTTCGCAAAAATATATTTAGTTGTTCTATAAAATGTACAACAAAGACAAAGACTGATGTATAGATCTAGTTGATCCGCCACGATTATAATATAGGAGAACTGACAGTCGTTGAACCAATTTTTAAATTAATTATATACCTGTTTATTGCTTTTGACAAAATACAGGTTGTATCAATCGTTGAAATAAAAAATCCCGTATTACGCTACTCGCTGTTTCCAATTCCGTATTACCATACCAGCCGGACTACTTCGACCCATTTAATGACGTCACATTACGCGCACCGAAAATATAAATAGTTCATATTACGAAATATATTACGTTGTACATCGTGTGACGTCATTTTTGTGACGAAACACAATGGTTTTATCTAAACTCTGGAATTTAAGGACATGTCGGACTTTGTGTTTTTTTAACAGTAAACTATTTGTTAAAAACATAGAAGGAATTCAAAACGTATTTTGGAGTGTGTGTTTATCATGCATAAATGTATATTTCGATAGGAATACAATACAATAGTGAGGTTTAAACTAAGTTTCGATAAAGACATGGAAGATAAAAGTGGAAGTGCATATCGTTTCAACGTTTTTTTGTTATAAACATCGGATTAAAATTTAAAGTTGTCAACTAAATTGTTATAAACATTGGATTAACGATTGCATTAAGGTAACCGTGTCGGAAACTTGTGTTTTCCCGGTTCGAATGTTTACTCGTTAATTTACATAAACTGTATTCATACGCGTCTTAAATAAATTATGGCGTACCGTTTTAGTCATTGTTTTGTCAGTTTTGTTAAAGTAAAAAATACAATTGTGAACTGTTTTCGTTAGTTGTATATAATAACAGGAATATTACGCTAGTCAATTGTTCCAAGTGTTTGTATCACTCTCGTGGCTTGTGCTATTTCGCATCACACTCGAGGCTCCGCCACTCGTGTGATACGTCATCACACAAGCCACTCGAGTGATACAAACTCTTGGAACAATTGACTATCGTTATACATTGTATTCCATATTAGCATCCGGATTGCTAAAGTTTTCTGATGGACAGACCGATTTAACACCAGAACTAAAGACAAAATTTACATCTCTAAGCGGTTGTTTTCACAAATGCCATTCTTCGTTGAAATTTACAATTCTCGAGTTAGGGACTCCGTTCAAAACAAGAACATCAATCACGACATAGTTATAACTAATACTTTACGATTTTTATAAACGATCGTTTTGCAATAACAAAACTCGATCACAACCAACGCCCTTTAACTTAAAAAGAAAGATATTAGTTACATAAAAAGGTTTTGTGTGATAGACTTAAAATGTTTGTTCCCGAAATACTTCGCCTTTTAAGTGCAATCATTCGCTTTGTATAGCGTGGTTGCTGTTATGAGAACTGTGTACTTGTTCAAATAATTCAAACAATTTTTAAAAGGTTTTCTTAACGAAATGTCATGCTTTGTTCACTGTTTTCCAGGTATCACTTCGCATCAAGTTGATTGAGTGCCTAGTACAAGCGACGAACAAGGAAATATTAGGTTATTCTTACATGTATTTATAATTCAGTGAAAACGCGGATATGACGCATTTACAAAGTTTTTTTTGTTAGCGCGTGTAGCAATAGCGTAGCATAAAAACCAGTAGTTTTGGACGAGTTTCGCCCAGTATATGCATCTTTATTCACGTAAATGTTTTTTTAAAGACAATTTCATGACCCTTTAAGTTGAGTAATCTTTCAACATATCTTAATAAGTTATTCATACAAAACCTCTTAAACGGCTTGATTAAGCATTCGCGGTAATAATGGCGTGTATTTCAGCTATAAAAGCGTTCAATTTGTTTAGACAAATTTCTTTAATATTAACGGTGTTTATTCATGAAATATTTGATAGCAATATGACATTTCACTATAGAAGGACACGATATATTGTGTTTGTGATGCAGAGTTTAATTCTCTGAAGTTGGATTTAATATGTAAATCTTCTTGTCTGAGATTGTCTGGTTTGGTTGCAAGCGTAGAAGATATGGAGTAATTCTACAGACGATATTGGAGGTGATTATATCAGTGTTATCGGTGCGGAGGGTGTTCGCTCGCATGAGGCCTCTCTATGGGGATCCATTGTAGCCACCAATTTTTTGTAATCAGCCAAAATTGTGTTTTGGTATTTTTTATGACAAATGGGAACGTATCACGTCATTATTATATCTATAATATAAAATCAGTTTCTTATTCACTGTACGAGTAAGACATGCTTATATTCTGCATTATAAACCGTAATATTTTAAAAATCAATTGATTAGCCATTTCATTAAAGGCAAATCTATAGAACTATTTGAAAAATCGAACATCAAACAAACCACGAATATCCCGACTTGAGTGCTGGTGGGCTCATTGCCATTTGGGCTATAGTCTGGAATACACGCCGATTAATGACCTTTTCCGATTTATAAGAGTATGGTTAAATAACCATTAATTGTATTACTACATGTTATGCTCTCATGGTAGGTATAATACGAACATTGAAAACACCAACACAATTCGTCCAGTATACACTTTTCGGGATATATATTAAATCAAGAACTGTTTTATGCCAATAAAAATGAACAGGTAGTTGGCATATGGTCCCTTGTCTCCCAAATAAATACTGTAAAAACATGTGTTAAGATAAAGCGCGGCCGAAACAAATAGATTACACAATGTCCATAGTAAATGTTTTCTCAAATTATCTCGTACCAATAGGCGTGGGAAGACAGTACCTGCTACCATTTAGTACTTCAACCATTTTAATATTTAAAAAAATTATTTTCATGAAACATACACGTTCATGGGTGTTTTATCATAGAACTACTGTATTTTATGCAAATAATTTCAGTAAATTACACAAACCCTTTTGTATGACAAATCCAGCGTTTAAATGTATTATCTCACCTGATTTTCTAACGAGATACAATATTTTAATCCAAATATGAAATTGTCGAGTATGAACACCAAAAATTGATATTGTTCAGAACAAAGAATTGTCGATATCACAACATGTTCATTAACTCATTTATACGCGTGTTGAAATTGTGGCATTCATTGTCTATGCATACTGGTCGTACTTGTGTCCTTTTAATATAATAATGTCCGTGTAAAATTTGATTTACTCACGAGCACATGATTTCTAAGTAAAATATAAACTTATATAAGTTCAAGGCGAATTTCGTTTAATAAAAAATATTGAAGAAGTTAAAGTGCAATAAAGTAAAAAAAAATCGAATTTTCTTCCTTTACGATAACATACACATACACAATATCAGATGCGAAATCCGTCAAGAAAATAAAGAGAACAAGAATCAACACACTTAAAGAGATAATCTATTCTACAAAATCTTACAAACAAACGGAAAATTACGGTAACTCTTTCAAATTATTCGCCGCGACAATTTCTCCCTTATGCTGCGTTTACACCATGTTCCCGGCGACCACGGCAATCACGTTTCGGGCCACCATGGAGGAAACGGGATGAACGTGAGGCAACGTAGGGGAACGGAATAGCCAAACGTGACACAACGGGGTTGCCGTGGTTGCCGTGCCAAAAGTTTAAACTGTCAAAAAATTTGCCACGGCAGTCACGGCGGAAATGAGAAACGTGATAGAACTTGTTAAACGCAACACAACTTGACAGTACGTAGCAGGCCGTAACAGAACCCGAAAAGTGTCCGTACTCTGACGGGAATCCGTTTCAATCCCCGACATGTTAAGTTTCTATCACGTTGTGTTACGTTTTGTTACGCTTTGTCAAGATAACTACGGTAAGCTAGGATAATTAATAGCCGTTTTGCTACGTGTTTAATCCGACCCGTTACGGTGTGTTGCGTTTTGCAGGCAGATGCGTTACGGCCAGTTGAGTTGTTGTACGGTCTGACACGATTCGCGCGGTCTGAAGCTGAGTATATAAAAGCCGTGCTTCTCAGGAAACTTTCATTTCAGTCTGAACACTCGATGAGCAAACATGCCACCAAGAAAGCGCCGAACAAAGGCTACCCCCCGCGCTGCAAACGACGTTCAAGTGGAGGAACAACCTGAAAGTTCTTGTCTTCCACCAAATGCCTCAGAGTCAGTGCCAGTTTCAATCCAGGTGTAAGGGAGGAGCGATACTTCGTATCTTGTCTTGAGATGACTTGAGATATCCGTTCAAGGATCTCGTCGAATAGTTCTGGGGGCATCCTCAGATAATGCTGAAAGGTGTTGATATCTTCGTTGCGGAGTTCCCTGGTAAGAAATTCATCAAAGTGCCCCTGCTGCTGCCTTCAAGCTTCCGAGAGCCATGGACGAACCCACAGGGACCTTGGCCTCCTTTTTCGTCTTTTCCCGGACTTTTTTGCTTCTTTCAGCTCTTTACAACGCAAAGATTTTATTAATGCTGCAAATCAGCAGGCAAACATAAAATCATCCTCGTCGCTCACACCCATGTCACTGGAATTATTTTGTTATAATAAATACTGTTGCTTGAGAGTTTTCTTTTATACCGGGAGCACAATCGTGCCCGAAACCTCTCGGATGTCCACGTTTGATCCGCACGGTGCCTTGACAGAACGTGACAAAAGAATGGCAAACGTGTACAACGTATCAGACCTGCATGACAAACGCAAACAACGTGTGGGAACTTAACAGAACGCATCGTACCTTGAAGCAACATTTATACATCCGTGGCAGACCGTGGATGAAGACTTTGCGCACCGTCGAAGGGCCGCGTTTTCGCTTCGACGGCACGTCACGGATACCTTGATAAACCGTTAGGAAACTTAGCACAACCTACCAAACCTTTAAGTTTGATTTAAGGTCAAAAATTGCGAAAGCCACACGGCGCGATACGTTTCGGACAAACGGGACTGCCGTGGTCGCCGGGAACATGGTGTAAACGCAGTATTAATGATAACCGATTCATGAAGGCTGTTTAGATGTGAAAGTTTAAAAGAATCCGCAAACAGTTGTTGTTTAAGAAACAGTACACATATAATTCTGCCTAATCTGGCCGTCAGAATGCCTTCGTTTGTGATCATAGAAATCACACAAATCAGTAATGTTTAATTAGATTGTATTTACTTGAACTTGAAAAAAGTCCAAACCAAAGCGTGTAAAAGGTTTGTAGGTTGAATAATTTATTAGTTAAGTTATTTATTTGACAAGGAACTTTAATGAAAAAAAAAGTTTACATGTAATGAAATAAACGTTGAAAATATAAAGCACACAATGTAAATCAAGATGGTTGAAAAAAGAAAGCCAGTATAATTATGTGAACCGTTGATGTCCGTTATTTAAAAAAGTCACTTAACCCGCTGAGCTAAAAGTATATATTGAGATGGCTTCATATTGCTCGCATGAAATCGTGTAATAGTCTAACAGTTATAGTTTTCTGTCAAGATGTTAAAAATCTCAATAATTACTGCAATCAATAAATTATATAATAATACACAACACTTAGATTTACGCGAGGACACGTGATAGCATCGTGACTAACGCCATATAGCAATAACGGGCGATACTTCATAAATATTGATGTCAGCTGGTGGAGAACAATTCTCCAAATAAGTGCCAGATTGACAATAAACATGGGAATGTTGCTTCAACAAGAAAGATTGTTCGTAGATTAAAACAAAGGGTGTATTAATGTTTTATAAAATATGCATATAATCCTTAAAGTTTATATAAATAAAGTTACCTAATGAAGGTCTGCCTGGAAAATACTGGTAAACCCGATTTGTTAACAAAAACAGTATATTTAGTTGAATGAGCATTGTCTAAACGAGAAACATGGTGTGAGTGTTTAAAACCAAGGGCAATAACATATAAAAATTAAGCCATCAAAAAACATGGTTTTACTGGTATATTGCTAACATATTTTTTAATTGTCCCGCAAAGAGTGAAGCGTAAGGAAAAGCTATAGGACTGAAGAACTTTCAGTACTTTTACAAGTGCATGTATAGTATGAAAATTAACGCAATGATGTAATGTAATCAGAGATAAAAAAAAAGTTGTTTCCCCACATGTATTCTTAATTGAATTATTGAACACTTTCAGCTACATTAACGTTTACTCTGTATGTAATATACTCTTAAGGTTGAAACTTTTTTTGATAAATAGGAGTTACAAGTAATATGATATCTTTGTTGTAGAGGACATAACATGACAGTACAAGAAAAACGATGCTTATTGTCAACCAAACCTTAAAGAATAACATGCTTAATGTCAATTTTAAACAATACTAATATCAACAGCATTTACATCTTCTCTTTACTCCTTATTTGGAATTTGAAAATACAAAAGTATATAAACGTCAAGACTTATAAATGATGAGTTTGGATTTCAATTTAATATTCTTAATTGTGTTTACAAAATTATTAGTATCTTTAACATGTGATACACAATTTTGAATTACTAGATTAAAGTCCAAGTACTTAAAGGTATTTACCGAGTTGTAACTGCACACATAAACGAAATGCCTTCATGGATATACAAGAGGGAATACAAGAAGAAGACTGACAACAAGTTGCTTGTTTGTCTTCAAAATATTATAGTCGAAAACACATAAAGTCCAGCCAATATTTGAGATATAGAGATCTATATATTCGAAGACACACAAGTAATTTGGATCTCGAATATTGGAAGGACACAAAACAAAACTGCTTACTGAAACAAGGTTGCTCAATTGCGAAAAAACTTATTTTGATATTTCGTTATTTGATGTTAGTTTTTATGAAAGGAACTGTTAATAACGTTCGTAACCAATATTTTGGCGGGATATTTTTCCTACGCATTATGGAGCATGCAATTAGTAATAGTTTTTTTTTAAGTCCAGTTAAATGTCTCTTCCAGTAGGAGATGAAAATTTAAATTGTGTCATCTGAAAGAAAGGCAGTTGTCAGTCAAAACGTGTTTGTCATTTTAAACATTTCGTAAAATATACTTTAAACGGTATCATGTGGTAACAATTAATACTTCTTCAGCATATTTCATGTTATCATTCGGGAACAAAAGTAAACCTACCCCTTTCAAAGTAAAATATATTCAGAGTTGGTTAATTTAGATTTTTGATATTATTTGGAATTCGAAAACAAGAAAAAAAAAGAATGCATTCAACAGTTTCTGAAAGTTGATCAGATAAACCGGTAAAAGATGGTTAAATTGCAGCTTTCCAAACAAAAAGAAACCAACAGTTAACCATTATAAATAAATGGCAACTTTATATTCATGTACGATTTTGACGTTCCTTCAAATCCGAAATAGTATGTCCTAAATGTCGTGTGAGAAAGATAATATGCAATTATTAATGTGTAGTTGTATCTAATAATTTCAACAGAAATGTAAATAAAGCAGACCCCTGTAACATAATCAAAAGATCATTCCTATCAACGCAGGTATTGGATGCAAGGGGCCAGATGCCACACATGGGAAAACAAATACAAATTATGATCATCGCCTTGGATCGGTAAGAGCAAATAATAACATCGGGGGTTAACTATTTGAACAAATAATAACCTTGTAAAGTTTCGTTTGATATTTAACACTTTTCATTCGAAATAAATCTACATATTAAAAAAAGTTTCGGAATGAAACTGCAAACACCTTTTTATTACAAGAACTGCATATGTAAGTGATCGCGGTGAATTGTGCTGGATATAGACTCTGTCGAAATAAATCTGCAAGTTAACATTTATTGGATTGGTAGACTGTCTTTAAAGCGGGTATATACGATTTTGTCAAATATTTATGAATTTATAAAAAATGTTTAAAAAACTCATTATATATATATTTCAATATAAACTAAAATAAAAGTTAAGAAGAACATGTGTCGAAAAATGCTAAATAAGCCAGATATTTAATTCTGAAATCGAAAAAGGCTGTACAGCCGAATTCGCCAGCATGTATATCATGCATGTACGATGTGAATCTAAATTTAGTTTAACGGTTCATTTGAAATTCCTGCAGCGATATCGATTCATACGACACATGAACACTTACTAAAAAGACGAATGCATCGGTTGTTGTAGGAAAATAATTACGAATTATCTTCGTCACAATCGGCTCGGGGCGCTAATTTGTATTTGCTGTATTTTATGAAATTCGTCTTAAATGTATCATTTTTCTTGCATATTGTGTGTTATTATAACATATTTGTATCAATATTTTACAATTCAGCACATATAAAAATCGTATATACCCGCTTAATTTAATTAATAACGTTCAATTTAAGATCAAACGGTATTATACGATTTAAGATCAAACGTTGTTATAACAAAGATATACGTGTATAATGATGTGATGATGTACATTTTAAATTGTCTTTGGAAACAACGTCTTTTCCATCAACATTTGTGAAGAATAGCCAGGCTTATGCATTTTAGATTCACAGTTAGCTGAATAAACATGCAAAGCTGATTTATCGAGCTTATTTAAATATTTGAAATATAACAGTCAATATTTGTATATAAATGTCTTTAATTCGCTATAATACTCTTTTTAAGAGCTTTATATGCAACCCTTGCTTACAGTGTATATTTAATAAACAAAATTAAACAACATGAAAACTCGTTTTATTGTATTTATCAGTATAAAAAGCACAATACAATGAGCAAAAAAAAGATATATTCATAAAAACATCAAACATAACATGCATTGCTATTTTGTTCACCGAACCACCATGATTTGCATCGCAATCACTTACTCAAACCATGGAAGATGTCGCCAAAAATGGAAAGTTTGCAGCAAACTACAAATTCTAATCTATTTAGATATGGAATAGCTGAATTAAACTTATTTATTAGTTTATTTAATATTCGTTTCGAGTATCCATTTATTTGTGCTTCATACATTTTGTGGTCAGTTTAACATATCAAATGTCGTGAGCGCTTTGCGTTTCTAAAGAATTGTGACAAAAATGAAAATGGTAATCTCATTGCCAATCAGAGATTCAATCACGATATCTTCCCATAACGTAATAAAACAAATAATCTGAGCCGTCTTTTTTTATTATTTATTGTTCTGTGCTTCTTTTATAAGAGATCTGAATTATTGTATCGTTTGCAAGTTGCCAAAGCTAGGAAAGCGCAAACGCTCTACGAATATTTGAAATGCGAATGCTCAAGAAGCCGAGTTGTCAAACGATGACTTGCACATTCGTCCATTTGCCATGTATGGATTTAAATAAAATCCCATTATTGTGTTAAATATTGAAACAATCGATAAAAAAAACGATGCAATACAAGCAAATACTTAATTTAGCAAAAGAAAAAAGCAAAAATCTAATACAACTTTGACTGCTAATAGTACGACAACTACTGCTTTAGCAACTGAATACGATCACTACTGTAACTTCTCCTACACTAAAATCGCTTCTACATCAACGTTTGGTAAGCTTACAAATACTATTAGAAGTACCAGACTGTCTTAATTTTTCATCCCCATATATATTATAAGCTTTTATTTTAATTTGATTAAGGCAATGCTGCAAAGCGCAACGAAGATGCTGTGTTGTTTCTTCTGCATCTGAATAATATTTCTTGCTTGAAGAGCATTAATACCACAACCCATTCTTCATTTATTTTTATTGTAGTGCTTGATGAAGCAGTTTAGCTCATGTTGGAGTTTATACCCCCGAAATGACGTTCAATTTGTTTCGACAAGTTGCGTTGATACCAACGGTGTGTTTTCATGTTATATTCAATAGCATTATGACACTTCATTACAAAAGAACAGAATGTGTTGGATTTTATATTTCATCACCTTATCAGAGATTGTCTCGGTAAGTTGCTAGCAAAACAGACACGAAGTGATTCCATTGAGAAAATTAGACGAGGTGCAATCAGTGTATTTAGTAGATAAATGCCCATTATGTCTTCTGACCTCAGGCCAGCACCAAGGGTATGCATTTTGGTTCGCTTCAATAAGCCTACGTCGAGTGTGTTTGAACATCAATCCATGCTCTAAAAAGCCTTAATCTTCTTTCCGATATTTAAAATGCAAATATAGTGTTCTATAAAAATAAAAAAACAATCTGAATATTTAAATAATGTTACACGATGGAAGTTGACATATACTAATGTTTGGATATCGTACAGGTATATTTTATAGCCCAGCGTTTTTTCTAACACGAAGGTACGTAATTGTTCAAACCAATATAATGCGGGTTAGACGTTTCGTCGGAACGTTTTACATCTGTACAATTGGAAGCATTCAGAAATACTTATGATCCTGCTGGAAGAGCTGTTAGAAACTTAACTAACACGCTTCATTAATTTGAATGATAGATAAATGCGAACGGAGACGAATATTATTCTTGTGTTATAGAATAGTTAATGTTTGCGATTGTTATAAGATTATTGTTACATCATTCAGAACGTCGTATATATATATTACATTGTTACGTTGACCTTCACAGCATGCTACTCTATAACGAAATAGATACACCTAAGGAAATGAAAATAACTAAGCAAATACCATAATTTAATTACAAACTGAATTTTAAAATTATCTCAGAAATTATAATTATGTACGCATTTTATAATATGTTGTATGTTTACAAAAATCTTAAATCAACCAGAAACTATTGAACAATGTTCAAATAAAACTATACATACATCTCTTTGGATTTATACCAATGACAAATCGATGATTATTTTAGTACCTTAGCATTTTTTACATATGTTCTGTATCTTATATGTGTATAACATGTTCAGACATTTAAATCGAGCTTTAATCGCGGCAACTTTAAACACTTTTAAAGGCGACGCGTGTTTTTCTTACGGATAACTGAAATAAAGGATAAATGTTACATGAATTGTTGCATAAGTTGACGGGAAACGACTTTTTTCATTGTTGATATAACATAAGTGCATGTTGATTATTCAGAACATACTTTTTGTTTTGCTTTTCTTTTAAATAACGAAAAATACGACATCTCAAACCAATACCAGCACATGTGCGTGCATAAAATTAAAACGGCATAGGCAACGCACTTTGTTTTATTGAACTATCGCATGTCTCAGATTTGTGTGAAAACAGAACGGAAGCAATCCATGACCCCTACTACGCCTGTAATGAATTTGTGAATGTTACATATCAATAATGCAATAAATACAGCATTATTCAATAATATGAAGAAAGCAAATACAAAATTAATACATGTACTATTGTTAAAACATGTTTATAACCTGCTTGCGACCATCAGCGATCCAATATGATGACTATGCATAACAATTCGTATCCGATTCCCATTATGAACAATATTGCCCATCTGATGGGTGATAAATATCACGTTTGACCGTTTACATTTATCTATATCTTTAGATTTAATCGCCGGATTACATATTAATTACGCATACTCCTCAAAAAAATTCAATTTAATTGCACTGTTACAGCGAACTTATGATGGGATATTTCGACTGATTATGCATAAATGTTGCACACATGTGCTTATTTCTACTATGTCAGTTTGTAAGGCTTATACGAGTGACAGACACTTCAAGATAGTATTAATGCATTGGAAAAAAGAGTAAACGCACATTTTCGTTTATGCGAAAATATAAATAATAATGTGTTCATCGATATCCAAATTTAACAAAACAGTATACATGTTTAAAAACAAAAAAAAACATAATCCAAGACATAACAAAGGCTGAGTGGAAAGAAACAAGCCCAATGTTTAATATGTGTAGATACAATTGAAATTCATGTGAACTCTACATTCTGAAATAAACGTCTTTTATTATGTGCTTTCATGTAATTTAGAATAACATTTGTGCTGATTAGAATAATGCCTTGTTTTTTTTCTATATGCTCTCCACCCTATACTTCTGCACGGAGCCATGTTGGCGGCTGGTGCCGCAATGCAATTACTTTAATACAAGATATCATCGCGATTGATGGCTGCTCACTCACTGATATTTCTCACGAAGTTGATCTGACAACGTCATTAATTTGAACAAATAGCGCTTTCGTTTAAAACGTGAAACTTCTTTATAACGATACATTCTCTCCAACACCCAACAATAGGAAGAAGTACTCCCAAATCTGAACATAAACGTGTGGAAAAGCATATATTGTTAAATAACTGGCGTCTCTTTTTCAGCTGTTTTATAAACATATTAATGAGCCGTGCCCAGTGAAAAGGGGTTGAATGCGTGTGCGTAAAGTGCCTGTCCAGAATAACCTGTGCAGTCCGCAAAGGCTAATCAGGGACGAATCTTTCCGCTTTTTTGATAGTTTTTGTTTCAAGAAAGTCTCCTCTTAGCGAAATTCAAGTTTAGGCGCACAGTGTCGCCCCTGATTAGCTTACCCACATGCATTAAACTCTCTTTTCACAGTGCACGGATCATTTAAATTTGAGAAGCTAAAAAATGTTTTTGTCACAAGAAGCAACGAATAAATGAAAACATCATCATATTATTAAGTGATATTTTGATAAGGGAATACGCAAATATAAGCATCGTCCGGATATAAGATTGAATAAACGATTTTACAATAACGCATAGTAATTAAAAAAAAATTATCATGCATATTGTCTTAATGCATTACATAGTTGGATTTAATGCGTAACTCATTTTATGCAATGATAATGATTGTATTTTTCATTTATGATAAGAAACGCTGAATTTATCTGCTTCTGAGGTTACCATTTTCATTTCCTTGAAATGAGGTAAAAGATATACAAAGCGTTTACTAATCTGCTCATGTATCTATTTTTATAAACGATAAACGATATATATATTTTACTGAAAAGTTGTTAAGATTTATGTAATGTGTATTAAGATTTTCAAAATCTGATAGCATTTTGTGATTTCCTTATAGTAAGAGTGTGTTATTGGCAACATTTAATGGATTTTTTCATGGAGATGCTTAACAGAGCTGTCGCTGAACAACTACTGTAATTGCTCTAAGTTTTCGGACACTCTAAGTTTTCGTACACCCTCTTGTTTAGCCAAAATAATTATTTTATTTTTCGTGACTCTAAATTTTCGGACATACGGTTTTTCGTCCATAATTTATGTCTCTTAGTTTTCGGATAGTATGTTTTACCGCGCTATTCCACAGACTTCGGCCCTGTTTTCGCTTATTTTGTGACTATTCAATCACGGATTTTTACAACCGGATTAAGGTCATAAAGCTGACGGATTCATGCCTGAGGGCAATGGACCATTATATTCGCGTAATAGGGTAAATAATCATGTATACCGGTAGAAAGTTATGGATTCGGCCACCAGTTTTTGAAACAGGAAGCAGTATAATTTCTGTTTTTACTTTGTGTTATTTATTATTTCAGACAAGAGTAAACAAAGCAATGCAGTTTTATTAATTTTTTTACAAGCAGAAAAAGAAAAATTAATAATAACCAAATTATTGCACATTGATTTATTGCATTTATTTCAATATAATTATAATTTTCGGACACTAAATTGTTATCTCTAAATTTTTAGATACCTGTCTTTTTTATTTTTTCATATCTATATTTTCGGACACGAAAACAAATACTTTTACGTGTCCGAAAACTTAGAGAAATTATGGTAAACACAACGATTGACTTCAAATAAATTTTTCTTTAGTATTATTTATTTGAATTGAAGCAGGAGGATGATACAAAAAAAACTTTTTGTGTCGTGCATTTGATAAAGAAAACACACACTAAAATACATAAAAACTGGGCTTGATGCATGTTCGTAAAGTATCGAAAGTTTGCACAGGGACGACACTATTTGGTTATGCGTTTAAAGGAAATCTGAACAAAAGACGTGTCAAGTCCTTTCGGAGTTCCAAGCTTATATGGGACGACAATTTACGCACATTCATTAAACCCCGTTATTTCAAAAACCCAGTTCAATTATAAAAATATTATTCCATTACGCAATGAAATAAACAAACGAATATATATATATATATATATATATATATATATATATATATATATATATATATATATATATATATATATATATATATATATATATATATATATTTCAATTTTTCAGCATTGAACAACGGATGCTAGAATACGTATTGATCCTATTAAAGCGAACGTGATAGTTAAAGTATAACGACTACACTGTGAACAAACGAGCTGTTTCTACATCAACTGTTTATTACCAGTGTCCGTTATTGACCTTTCATTGCTTTCAGCGTCTGATTCACGGGTAAATGAAGAAAGGCAAAGGTGGTGAAAGCCTTACTACAGGTCCCGACTTGCTTTGCATTTGAAAATGAATGTATTCGCGAATTATTACGTGTGTGCGTAAAATGCAGATGATATATGTAAAACAGCCTTCGTTTTAAGATGAATGCATTTCTGTTATCGTTTATTTAAATGTCCAAAAGAACGTTCTACGTCGCATGATAAATATTTACTTTTAATTGACTATCGTTTTTATATTTGAGTCATGAATGATGATTTAAAAGACTTTATACTATATTTTCTAAATAAGATTACGTAGATTTCCATATTACACTTGTAGACAATCTATGACTGCAATTAATTGCTGCATATCATCAGGTATTAATTATTCAACAATGGGATTTGTCAGCGAAAATAATGTGTACTAATAACGGCTTTACTTCAACAATTCTTACGTATTTTTGTTCGGCGTACCTCAGTTAGTAAGGTTTTTACAGTGATGGAAATTTCCCACCAAAAGATTCGAATAAATAACTGTAATTTGCGCGCTCGTTAACAGTACTACAACTAAGCAAGCAAAACAGAAAGCGGTCTTGTTATTATAATTAGCATGGGCAAATATGTTTGACAACCTGTGTTGTGTAGCAAAGCGTAAGAATGTACAACGTTGGGTTATCACCATTATGTTTTCAGATGTGTTTATACAACAAATTTATATATTTATTGGTTGTGCAACTTATCTTTATTGTGTTTGCATGTGTATATCGGTGCTGTGCTTCGAATGCATAAAGAATAACTAAATACTGTTTTTCAAAATGTCAATATCGGAGAACATATAGTTGTACTGCCAGTTTGCAAAAAGGTATTAAGGTGTTCAAAGCAATGTTCATGTTAATTTACCAATTATAAAGAAGATGTAAAACAAGGTCCAGTATAACATAAATACCATATTCCGGTGTTTCTTGTCGATCGGCCACCATTGTCATATGGGAATCTTTGTAGAGCAGCTGAACCAATTTTTATAAATTTCTGAAGTGATCAAATTATTTGATGGAAATGTCGATACAAAAACAGAGTACACACAACACACTCATCTATAAACTTGTTCTTTGTGGGAAGTTGACATTCTCGGGGACGGGTCTGTGTTAGAGTTTTTTTTTAACTAGGATCGTCCTCTTTCATTGTGTTCAGACGCAATGTGACTTAAGATTGTTAAAACAACAAAACCTACAAGATATATTAAGTAATAACTATTGACTCTCATTTATTAGAATAGTTCCTTACAAACATCACAATTATGCAAAAAAAAATGTAAACACGTACAAAAGATATAGACATCAAATTAATTTAACTTTAAAAAGCATTAAAATGGTTTACGACTATGACATTGTGTTCACTAATTCCCTTTTTCACGTATCAATTTGCACCAACTTTATAGTATATAGTACAAGCGTTACAAACATGTAAGGCACCACAAACTATTTTGTGGAACATTACATTTCGAATTAAAGCGGATATGACACATTAACTAGGTATTTTTGTGAGCACGTGTATCACACGCGTAGCATGAACACCTATAGAAGTATTTTGAAATATATTTCACTTCATAAGAATGTGCAATAAATGCATATCGATTAATGTAAACGTTCCTTTTGAATACGATTTACAGACCCTAAAAGTTAGTTCTCTGCGAACATGAATAAATATTAGAGATTTCAAGGCTGAGAATGCCTCTGTGGTTTCATGTTTGCTCTTCTATTGCAACCGGAGAATTTAAACAAATCCTTTAAAAATCATTGATTAAGGAGTCGTGGTAATAATTGATACATTTCCTATATAAAGACGTTCAGAGAATTTATACAAAACGTCTCAAAATCCTTGATTAAGCAGTCGCGGTTATAATGAAGTATTTTTTCCCTATAAAGACGTTCAATTTGTTTTGACAAGTTTCTTTAATAAAAACGGTGTGTATTCATGTTATATTTGATAGCATTATGACATTTCATTACAAAAGGACACGATATATTTGGTTTGTGTAGCAAGACTTTAATTCTCTGATCTTGAATTTAATATTTTATCATCTTATCTGAGATTTTCTGTGTTGGCTGCAAGCCTAGAATACATGAAGTGATTCCACAGAGGATATTGGAAGAGATTGTATAAGTGTTATCGGTGCCGATGGTGTTTGCTCACATGATGCCAGCTCTATGGGGATACATTCCAAACACCAATTTGTTTCAAATGAGCCGAAATTGTTTTTGGTATTGTGTATGGAAACATATCACGTCATTATCATATCCACATTATTTAAATCAGTTTCTTATTCACTGCAAGAATAAGACATATCGGTATTTAATTTCATCGTGCCTAATAAAATGCAATTATGTTCGTCTGGTGTATCTTGACGATGGAGTAAGTGATTTGTAAATCAATGTAATTATTATTCGCCTTAATTGTTTTCCAGTTTAGAACGATGCCATGATTTTGATGTGTATTTTTTACGTGTGTGTTGTTATTTATTCTGAGCTTATTGTGAAGTTCGCAAATCCATCCACAGGTTTAAACCCCCGTTTTTTTTGCATTGGCCGCCCGAAAGCGGTGACACTTTAAATCATGCTTTTATTTTAATATTGTATGTAGTGTATTGTTTTTCATGGTGTAGGCAATTTTTTGTTCATGTGCATATAGAACACGATTTGAAGACAAGAATTGTTCACACGATAAAGCATCGGTGGTTCCATAATTTGTATTCACGCGAAATGACCAGATTTTATGTCATGGTAATGATATGCATTCTTTAACATCTCCAAGACCGGAGCATTACTGATACAAGTTTTTTATGAAAATATAATACATTATTTATATATATTATGATGTGCCTTTGACTCACGCCTTATTGTATCGAAATACAATTTGTAGAATACCTTCGGCCCCTTAAAAGGACCCTTACACGATTTGAACAATATATTCACAACTACATTCCTCCTGCGACAAACTGGTGTATTGGAGTAATTTGCTACCGGCTTTAGGAAGATATCCCATGAATTATTTTTGGTTGTTTACATTTTTATGAGCTAATTTACTGTGTAGACTGCTATTTCCGTACGTAAATAGGACGATACAGTGAAGATGTGAAAATTATGGCACAACTCGTTAATAGTGAATCTCTATCAAATCATATTGTGTGATTGAAAGACGACCAATAACAATTTTAACATCAGGACAAAAGTGTGTAATGAAATTCTGTTACAAAAAAGTATCATTTACTTTAAACGTCATGCTTTTTATCTCATTCTCTTGCCTAACCTTTTCACAACATAATTTTGTTCGACCCGAAATCAAGTAACTATATGTGAAAACTAATTATGTTACATCGTTCACGACCGTTCTAAACAGATCAACGATTTCCCCAAAATATCTTATTATGAATGTTTAAAAAAAATCAGATGCCTTCCAATTTAAATGTCAACTAATGCATCGTTTTTCAGGAAAACACTCGAATGTATTTTGTTATTCAGATTTCAGTTTAATAAAGTCGTACCTAGCCCTTTCTTTTCCATACAGGCATGCTTATATGTTCAATACAACACGTATTACAATGTTTACTCGTCACGAGGTTAGCGCTTGTGAAAAAAACTTAAGAATATCCGGAACAATATAACATATACATAGAAGTGGATATTAGATATGCGTTTTGTTGCTTTTTAAAGTGTTAGTATTTCGCCATAACGAACACAGGATCTTATTGATTAGCTATTCGGAAGAAATCCATCGAATTAAGCTTTAAGTGGTGCCATATGACGTAGATATAACCTGCCGGCAAAACAAAAAATTGTATACCATGTCATCGAGCGAGAACTAAAACACCCATACTCAACAATAATAATTTTGAAAGCATTACTGCCACCTTCACACAGACTAATAATACGTGAAAGATCGTAAGTTTCATGCTTCCGATATTACGTAATTTTCATGCTCCGATCACCTCCAAGAAATAGAATTTCTGTCGCAAAATAAATTTATTTATTCCCCCCCCCCCCCCGAATTCTATTACATGTTTTAAACTTATTTTAATAAGCACTCGTGCACTGAATCCAAATACATGTCGAGTCCGACGTCAGATAAAAGAACACCATCATTCTTGGAAAAAAGTCAAAGGCGAGTGTTTTAACATCCCTTCTTACAGCGCGAATCATTTTGTGGCAAAATTGAATAACACGTTTCCGTTTTTTATCTTTTGCTTTGTTTTCCGGAACCCTCAAATTGAATCTTAGTAAAATGTCTGCCCATACTATAATGATCGTCGGAGAAGCCATATTGAAATATTTCATTGAGTCTTGAGATTGGCTTCGGGCAGAGTCGGAAGCACGACGTAGTTGTCATGAACTGTCATAAGTCAACACCGCGTTCGCTCGTAAATGTTCGAATATCGTCGCGGGAAATTCACATGTAACATATTATCACACAAAAAATAAAAACAAAAATTTGCATCCAGTTTAATCTATATTACAACACCAAATCTAGCATTGACATTTTGGCTATTGCTATAAGGAACATTGATTTTTTATGCGTTTATTTTATTTTCGAAATATTTAAGAAATACTCGTTGATTTCAAGTGTTTATGGGGTTTTAAGCTTTTGATTTTACTAGTTTAATAATGATTTATAATGCAATCATTTCGTTTCACAAAAAACAATGAAATAGTGCATCTATAGTATTGATACCATACATTGGGCACGAAGTGTTTCGACAAAATCATCGAACACTGCGTAAAACAAGACATAGAAAAGTCGGACGTAAATATAATTAAAAGTTGCTGTATTTTTTTAAGTTATGGTCGTGCTGAAAAATAATGTAAAACTCCTGTAAAACCAATAATTTGTTCAAATTTATTATTTGCAATATAAATAAAACAATCGCTTTAATAGCAGGATTGTACATAAAACATGTTTTGTAGAATAGCTAATTGCTTGTTTTAATTTGTGCGAACTTATTGCTAGGAAACGGGGATTTGCTTGTTGATTTAAAATAAGTTAGACACATTATTTTAGGGAAAGACATACACAGAATATTATGATGGTATGGTAAGATGTAAATATGAATTAATTACATGATACCAAAAAAGGTTTGTTTTGCGATATGAAGACTCGATATCACAAAGTGGTCTGCAGTACCTTGTTAATAAAAACAATTCAAACAGTGCGTGCCAATCGGATTTTATCGTTATACGTTTATACAATATCACTACACGTTAAAATAATCACAAGACTTAATGCAATCATTCCAGCAATATATTGATTTACATGGTCAATGAACATTTTTCGCACAATACTGTTGTACAATACAACTCAGCACATGTGTGTACACATTTAAAAAAAACATAACGGAATATATATTAAAATAAATGTATTGTAAAAAAAGTTATCAAATAATACCAACAATCTTTTTTTACCAATCCGGCTTCCGATTTTCAGTAAACGTTAACCAAATATCTTAATTTCGGTAAGTTCCCATGTGTTAATATGTATATTAAATACAGTCGCTTTCGAAACAGCATGTTGACTTTCAAATAATGTATGCGCGGAGAAAAGGTATAGGAAGATTTAACTCAGTCATTTGGATTGAGAAAGCATGTAGGTTGATATGGAAGTGTCATGCGTCAAAGGGCATGTCAGATTGATCGCAAGAGAAGGCATTATATTGAAATTTGTGTATCCCCATACACAATTCGGAAGGCATAACCATATGTTTCTGTAATGATTTAAAAGAAAAGTTTAACACTTTCATCGCATTAAGGTACATAATATTAATCATGGAATAATTCTTTATAAAAACGTTATTTAGCGGATTATTATTACCAATACATTGATATTATAATGCACAGCTGCTGGTGTGCTGTAAAATAGAGTACATATATTACGTCGACATGACATAAAAATTGTTAGTCTCACTTCTTATATAATAAATACGACAATTTGAATAATTTGAAATCATGTAATCTCCATTATTTAAGTACATGTTTAATTGAATATTACCACATATATTATCATTTTTTGTTATTGGTTCACTGTTAACGATTGAAATTGTTTCAACGATATAAATTTGATAACATATTCATATTTATACTTATTATAGATTAGCTGTTAATCAGAGCTAATCAAACCAAGAACAATTGATTTTACATACGTTCGTAATGATATATAGATCGTGTTTGGTTTTTTAAATCAGCATATTTATATGCCAATCGTATAACAACAAAGTTTCGCGTTTTGAAATTTAAAATGGAAGTTATTTCCTTGATTGTTCCGGGGACGTGATGATTACCTAATTAGGAAGACAATGTGAACCTGTCCTTGTTTGCCAGAGAGTGTTATCGACATTTAATATCTGTTATTAAGGGTGATAAATTATTTCTGGCAAGAGGATAGTTGAGGTAACAGAGAATTAAATGTCATGAAATTTCATTAATTGATGTAATGCATTCCTTTTTTTAATATGTGTTCCCCTTTTCGTACACATTTATAGCAATATAACCATCCGTTTTATTAGTAGTAAACATATTATTTTACAGCACATGTTACCCACAAACACTTAAACTATATATTAAATTGTTTTTATAATATTGCTTTCTACAATAAATTGAATACAAATTTAGAATGATTACACTTCACAATAATGACTTGTAGACAGCATGTGTCAACGATGATGAGGCCTCCCCTAGTTTTACTACATCAGGTCACATTACAGCTTCGTGAGGTGGCACTCATAAACGCTGTAGTTCATTATTTCTTTTATGTTTACCATTTTTACATTATGCTTTTAAATGTGATGTTTTTTATGTATTACTATTCGAAGAAATGAATTTCAATCTAAATGCAATAATTGTTCTGTTAAATTACAGTAAATTACTCACTTACAGTTAAGTTAAACTAGTTTTAACATGTATATATCCAAAATGGTCTTAGCAGTTTGTGTTCAGAGAATAAACTTAGTATAAGTAACGGCTTGATCAATTTTAAAATGTCTCAATAAAAGACCGTCCGACGGAATAAAACATGTTTGGAAGACATCGATATAAAATAAATTTCGATTTCGTTTCTTCCAGTGCACGATTGTCGGAAAAATAAAAACAAATCACACTGCAAATGTGACAACGCATACAGCTCTATAGGCATATGTATTTTCCAGTGTTTCAAAATTAGCATTATGGTTAGTATGCATGTACTGGAGTATTTCACATTACTGTTAGTCTTAATACATATTCAACTCAAATTGAGAAACAAATATTTGGACTGACCTTGTGAAACGGCTTAATGTTGGTAAAACAAACTCGAACTAAATCAGATTGTTTTGTAGCTCGCGTAGTTTTTTCCATCTATTAATCTACAAATCATACATTCGATAAGCTTATGTCATTTCTCCTCACAATATGAAAACAAAACGTAGCCTCAGTGTACCAATTCTCGAACGGAACCAATTCTCGAACGATTTGTATAAATTATAAAATTGACTCACGGTGGAATCGTTGAATTTGAAATCGGGTCATATTTTAAGTAAGTCCAATATGAATTCATTCTATTTGCAAACTTCCATTTTGACAGCCTCTTCTTCGTTAACGCAACTGCAGACGAAGATTCATTAAACCAAGTAAAATTTTAATATTTGACCAGGTAAATGTGTGGTTAATTCAGTTAGATCATTAGAAGTGATCAAAATGTTTTGTTTTATAAGATTCTAACAATATGAGCGATGTTTTCATTCACCTTTTAGGCTTTTTACTACCTTTCACTTTGTTTACAACTGTCAAAATAAGCGAATTACATTCTTGACCTTGCCCTGTTTTCTATTTTTATTTAAATGGATTAGGTTGCAAACAACTAACTTGTTTTATGATCAATTCGTACAGAAGCCAAATCGTAACTTGGTAACATTTAACCACATTTATTGAGAATCATTTTATTCATAAATATAACACATCTATTTAGATTTTCTTTTTCTTTCTTTTAGACAAATGACGCGAACAAAATCAAATAAATACTCAGTCTGTGCTCTACAAGCAGTAGTTAGAGAAGTAAAAACAGGAAAATGTTTGTCCAAGGTATCAATTAGTATTAATCCTTTGATTAAATGAACAAAATATATTAGTCATGATTATCCACGTCAGTTGCAATGCAAATAAAAATTTATTTTACCAGTTTATGTGTGTGTTGCAAATATCTGATGGCTTGCTTGAGTGAACGTTCGATAATTGGTTCCAAATCGGTCGCAAAATGTAAACAGAGCCAACTTCATTTGACCAACGGAAAAGTCGAGTTATCAACGCTTGTTTTCTTTACATTTTATAGTTTCAGAAAGAGTAGTCTTTTACCTGAAATGTGAGCTTGATTTCTTTTAACTTGAAACAGTTTGACAAATTAAATAAAATCGGCAAAAATTCGTTCGGGAATAGGTACCCTGAGGCTAGGTATACAAATTGTAAACAATACATGTTTAGCGGCCACTCAAAAATCTGTCCAAGCTTGTGTTATCTCTGGGGTTTCATATTTCCTGTGTTACCTTGTTAATATGAAACATGAATATATAGTTTATAAAGCGCTTGCTATGTCTAAGTAACATTTCTTAAAATATTTATCGATAAATCTGTTAGTGATATTGACGAAATATGTCATAGTAACACATCCGTGTCATTGTGTATATTTTCACCGACGACCTGGTATTTAGAAATTTGTATAGTTTTGTTATTAACAAGCAACGTGACAATTTATTGGCAACTTGTAAGTGTCAGGGTTTCTTCGTATGTGATATACATTCTTAACCGAGGAAGAGGAAAACTATCCAAAATATTGACGCTAGTATGGTTTGTTTTTCTTATACAATATACAATGTCAGATAACATATGAATACTAAATCTCAATATTTATTTATCTGTGTTATGATAGAGACGATCTTAAGTGGTTGAAAACAAGCTAGACCTGAACGAACAGGTTATTATGGGTAGTTTTAGGTTTCAAATCGGTGACTCGCATACACCTTAATACGTCATTATCAGGCGGTGAATTTGTTAGATTGGCTCTGAGAAAGTTGGGTTTAATGCATGTGCGCAGAAATTCGTCCATTATTAGCCTGCGCTGTCCACATATGATTATCAAGGACAACACTTTTGCCTTTAAATGATTTTCAATAAGAAGATACTGTGTTGCCCTTTATTAGCCTGGACACCGTCTAAAACTCCGTTTTCTACATCGGGATTAACATCATGTTAATTTATGTATGCTACGGCTTCTACAGCTTTGTCAAATTCGAGATTAACCATGTGTCCAATCTGAAATTAATGAGAGATTAACGAATTCGTTTATTTATTGGTGTAAGCTAGTGCATTTGTGATATCTCGTTAATGTTCTATAAGTTAACATTCTGATATAATTAAGAGTATAAGTATATTGCTCTTATTGTGAGACGTGAGTATGATTGATAAAGATATAGATACATTCCTACGCATTGACTGAGTATGCAATATCCCTTTAGGTTGACAGAGCATTTTGTATTTTATTATAAAGCAAACCACACAATCACGGAAACTGCATCTTATACACTAGGTTGCATAACAAAACATCAATTATACACATAAATAACTAAACACAGCCTTAAAACGTTCCATTTAAAGCATCTGAGGATTTAAAGCATTATGAATTTACGGTACGATAACTGGGCCACAAATCCCTGACATAATTTCATGCTTAATACATAGCACAAGAACGATCGTTCATGTCAAAAATGGAACTTATACTCCATCGCTTGTGAATAATTCTGGCAAAACTCAAACTTTCAAGCAACGACAGATATCTATCGAGCCTATATGTAGACATCACCGCCTCCTTATGGTTCTTGAACACGTCAATATTGAAACCCATGATCTGCAACTTACAATGAATACGTGGACACACACGTTTACAAGTCATCTTGTTTCATTCGTCTCCCCACATGGTTATGAAATAAAATGAACATCTCTAGTTTATACTAAATATATAAGTATCAGTAACAGTTTGCGCTACTTAAGTGATGTGATAATTACGGTGTTTAAGGTTTAAGAAGATATTTATTATTGACTATCCTGCAGTTATCGACTGAAAAGGTAAAACACATTGTATCTGAAATTTCAACAATTAACACTTAATGAGTAGAAAATACGAATATTATTTCGTATGTGCACGTGTTCGATTTATAAGTGTACAATGTCTAAAAGTACATCATATCAACATAATGTCTTAAGGCTATTTATCAATTGTATAGTTCTAGATAACGGTAGAGAAAAAACACAACAAATCGTATAAGGCATAACACATTTATTTAAAAGAAATTCACACCCGCCTTCTCATGACTGCCACACGCAGCGGCGTGGTATGAACGCAAAATGTTGCGCAACGCTATTCTATGCGCGTATAATACAGATTTGATATTGTTGTACCATTTTCTATATGAATGGACATATATGGAAGTTTTGTATGTGTTTACAATTTATTATACTATTCAAAACCAAAGTTATGATTGAGTTATTAGTAGTAAATTTATATTTATCATGTTAATGTATAAATAAATAATACTCAATCGTATATTATTTAAGTCTTATCTCTAAGAGGACTTTTATGCGAGTAATATCCTATGTTGTGTAATATGTAATACGTAATATCCCAAACTAAACTAGTAAAGGTATTGCGCTGCTTTCTAGATAAGCATTCATAACGACTTATATCTCAACGAATATGAGTGATTTATGTAGCTTATAATACGACAGTGATATATGTATTGTAACTTATATAAAGAGGTAATATATCTTCCATAGCTTTCAGCAGTAGATTATCAATATATCATCGAGGTTTCAAGCATACTGGAATTTCAAACGTGCAGCTGACAGACACATCAGATCTGCTCAAATTACACCATTCACTTTGTCTTCTTCTTCTGCTACAGCACTTCTTCTAAATAGAAGATTTTGTGCCGGCAAAGTAACGGATGTACACATTAAATGGAAAAATAATTATATATATGTATATATATATATATATATATATACTCATACTGGGTTAACTATAGGGTCTGTGATATATTTCCGGAGTGTTGGGTACTTCCCTTTCCCATGCTAGTATCCAACTGAAAAATAGCGTGTTTTATGCGAATTACCTTCAACAACCTATATATAACTCGAAACTTAATATATCTAGTTATTTCTGCAGACAAATAACATATACATTTTTTTACTTTAAACCTCGTATCTGGGTCCCCATGACCCAATTATTTTTTTATATATGTATACTCTGTGATACTTGATACCGACATACCGGGTCCCTGAGATAGTGTCACTTGAAATACGAAACATTGTTTGCTAAAAAATGAGTTGGCCTTGAGCATAGTTATATCTTGCGACACTCGCATTAGAATTGTGGTTAAGATCTTCTCGACCTCAAACTTTATATATTAAATCCTCACGATCAGATGTGTTTGTATTTGTGTGGCCTATGCATGAATCGCTCTGCATGGTTTCCTTGCATTATACATTTAATAACATTTTGAGTCGAATTCATTTTACAGAGGGAATGACACAATGGTGAACTAAATATGTGTTTAATGTTATTTTAATATTTTTTTTGAATTTTTGCATTATTTGACTACGTATCGTGTTATTTTCTCCTGTTGCGTGATTTTGTAGTCGCCGGAACTTTTAAAAGCACAATGTCCTTGGTTAAACAATTGAGATAATGTAGGATAGAATCATCCTTGTAGAAATCATTGAATTATATAACAGTGGTGTCCGTGTGATGCAAGCAGCTATAATGAAACAGTTGTCGCTATAACAGTTTCATTGCAAAGATACGTAAAGGTAAAACAGTTGCGGATCGTTAATGGTAAATAGATATGACAACCAAAAACAAAACATTTATAGGATTATTAAATTGAAATGAAAAATAGAAGTCAAACGAATATTTAAACGTTATAACAATATGTATTTACTTATTGTGTTTAAACCTGACGTGATGTCACTCTGGCGTGACACGAGTATAAATGTTTTTTATGATAGCTTCGAAAAGGATTTCAAAGATAATGACTAAAACACGCAGCGATTCCTAGTACAAGAAGAGTACCGCTATTAAGACCACATTGAACACTGTAAATTGCAATTTTTCAAGATTGCATGGTCCCAAAGTATTGAATAAAGAACAAAATACCCTGTTAATTATGAAGTCCGACATGCTATTAAGACCAAGCTGAAAGTAGCGGAACATTACTGTAGTTTTATGTGCCTTCGTGGAAAATGATCCAGTCATCGATATTCGGTCCACTTCCTCATGTCCAACAGAAAGATATTCATTTCGTGCTTTGAACTATTCTGAAGATTTTAGTCATAGTTATGTCATAAATATCGAATAGGGACTTGTAAAACCAGTTCTTTAACTTGCATTATTGCTTCGCAAGAATGGACCTGTAAAAATGCTTTCAAATTAGTTAAAAGGAAGGTATTTTGAAAAAAAAATCTGATTTTGTCTTATAAACAAAAAAAAACAACATTGAATGTGATACATAACCCATCACAGTATCCAATAACAGACGGACGAAAAGATTTGAGTATAGCCTATACCACTTGCGACTGGGTATAATACATAAGAACCTCCAATAACTAAAGGCAGTGGCTAGTCGTACAGTCCCGTACGGCTAGACAAGAGGCTAACCGTACGGCCCCGTACGGCTAGACAATAGGCTAGCCTTACGGCGCTGTACGTATTATAGCCTTTCCTATTGAGATTGTCTAGCCGTACGGCTTATAAAGTATAGAATTGTCATTTAGTGCTGTTAATCAGTAATATGCAGCAAAGACAAATAAGCGCCCGAGCCGATTGTGACGAAGATATTTCGTACATATTTTCCTAAAATAAGGCTAGTATTCCACCAATCCGCATCCGCATCCGTATCCGCGTCAGTATCCGCAAAATCGTTATACGGACGCTATATTCCATTTATCCGCAAACGGATGCGGACGAGATACGGACGGCATTTAGCACGATGAGAGTAGCTGTCATCTAAAAAATAAACTGAAAATCTCTCGAATTCGTGAAAAAATACCCGGAATTATACATCCAACGCAGTTCTGCATATCGTGACTCTGATTATACTTTAAAGTTTAAATGTATGGAAAATCATAGCCAAGGCACTAAAAGAAGATGTTTCAGGTATTTACCATTTGTATCCTTTTACGGACAGAACGATGATTTGTACCTTATATCTACTTAAATTCACGCTTAGCAGCTTGTCCTTCATTATAATTATCTCAATAATTATAATTTTTAGTTTTATCCATATACAAAAATAAAGATACGTTCGACGTATGCGGATAAATGGAATATAGCGTCCGTATATTTTGCGGATACGGATACATTTACAGATAGATGGAATAGTAGCCCAAGAATGCTCACTTGAGCGTTCTATTGCGGACGCCTATTCGCGTGCGGATACGGATGAATGGAATAAGTGCAGTGCATTTCTACTTGTTTTATTTTTTGCGGATGCGGATATGCGGTTGCGGACAGATGGAATAGTAGCCTATAACTGAAGCATTCGTATTTTTAGTTAGTGTTCGTGTGGCGAATAAATGGTTGCAGGAATTTATCAAAGCGCTGACGTCACTGTAGGTGTTCGTTGTTGTATAAGTTTAGACGCAACTCAGTTTAAAAAATTATGTTATAGCTTTTTATATTGCAAGTTTTGAATGGACACAATCCATTCAAAATTATAAAGAGTGTGTCTTAAAGCACAGGTTCAGATGTTTTTTTTTTAAATCATTAATAAAAAATAAATTTTTAGCTTCGTTTTGGGAAAACAGGGCTAAATGCTTATGCATAAATTGTCATCCCAGTACAAGAGACCCTTTAAACATTATAAAATAAGACATGTCGTCCTTGTTTAGCGTGTTTGCATTGCACAAGCTTATCAGTATGCACAGGCTTATCTTATTTGACATGCATTAAGCCCTGTTTTCTCTGAAAGCAGCCAGTATGTGCAGATTTTCAATGATAAACACTAGACTGGCCAATATCGTCTTACAAGCTGTTAAACTCTATTACTCATATACACCAACTGCAGTGCACCAGTGAGTGGTGGACTATAAACAGGCAAATGTGGTGGTTATCTTTCCTAGCAGACGCTAGTAGAATGTGTAGTCTGCTGCAACGGACAGTGGTTGTCTTTCCATGTCATAGTTAAAGGGATCTTTTCACGGTTTGGTAAATTGACAAAATTGAAAATAGTTGTTTCAGATTCGCAAATTTTCGTTTTAGTTATGATATTTGTGAGGAATCAGTATTACTGAACATTAACCATGGTCTAATATAGCCATTATATGCATCTTTTCACGATTTAAAAACCTAAAAATTATAGAGCGTTGCAACGCGAAACGATTGAATAATTTGGAGAGTTCTGTTGTTATCGTTTAAATTTGTGAAACTACGAAGATTGCTTATATCAGGTATAGAATACACCTCTCATGTATGCTTGGCAGGATAGCTCATTAGGCTAAAGCGTTTTTTACTCCAGGATTCCGGGGGTCACTGGTTCGAGCCCTTGTACGGGCTACTTTTTTCCATTTTTAAATTTTATTTTTGATTTTTTTTCTGGAGCGTTAAAAATCCAATGTTTACATTCATCAATATAAAGCATCTAATGACAAACTTCAAAACATGTCAAATCTGTGAAAAGGCCCCTTTAAGGCTTCTACGCACATACCGATTTGCAAAAACATTAGCGTTAGCTGACGCTCACACTAAAAATGAACCGTTAAACTAAATTTAGATTCACATCGTACATGCACGATTTACATGCTGGCGAATTCGACTGTACATGAATTTTCGATTTCAGAATTTAATATCTGGCTTATTTTGCATATATCGACACATGTTCTTCTTAACTTTTATTTAAGTTTATGTTCAAATATATGTTTAATAAGTTGTTTTTTTTTATACACATTTTATGTAAATTAATAAATATTTGAAAAAATCGTATAATCTCGCTTTAAAAATTCGTCATCTTTCACGGCTTCCTTTCATGTCATACGGTTGCTTATTTGATTCATTAATTAGTCGACGTTCCTAAGGCGTGAAAAACCTGTATTAAAGAGTTGCGGCATCGATATTTTGAAATTTAATGACGACAGCCGTCAAAGTTACGTTCTAGAAATTGACTTACACACACATAATTTAAATCGGTTTCTAATTTGATTCTTTAATAAGACGACTTTCCTATGTAAGGAGTGAAAACTGTTTTAATTAGTTGCGGCATCGATATTATGAAATTCAATGACGGCCAAGGTACTTCTCAGAAATGGAGTCACACAAATAATTTAATTGTCGTTCAGACAATGGATAAATATATGGTTTCATACAGGCAATTTATCAGTTCACTGAAAATGGTTGTCTTTAACTTAGACAATATCCATAGGAAAGGCTATACGTACAGAGCCGTACGGCAAACCTATTGTCTACCCGTACGGGGCCGTGCGGCTAGCCTCTTGTCTAGCCGTACGACTAGCCACTGTAAAATGTATAGTTATTTCATTTTCATTTTACAAATGTCTCTAAAAATATATTTAAATTTTCTCTATCATGGAAGTGTCATTTATTCATACAACACATGACAAATTATAACAACAATATATGTTAAAATTATCTGACCCTTGTCAGACGTTTTATTATGAAACTAATAAATGATATGCATGATTGTCAGATTGTGAAATGCTCAATTCAAGTATTATATAAGAGATAAATGGTGACGGACCCATGACAAACAAATAATTGGAGATAGTAGTAACAATCCATCATAAGTTGCAGTACGAACTAAATGATTATCATGAAAATAAAAACTGATTTAACAAGCAAATTCGTTGAATTGATATCCCCCGCCATTATACTTCTGGATACAAGTTATGGCTCTGGACACACAAAAAAAGCATTTTTTTCAAATACAAAGGGTCATAACTCCGCTATTAATCAAGGATGTACAATGCCATTTGGCGTGCATCATCCTCTTATCCATATATATATACTCGTACCAAGTTTCAATGAAATCTGCTAAAGCACTTCCAAGATATGGTTCTGGACACAAAAGTGCCGGACGGACAGACGGAAAGACGGACAATGCCAAATTAATATCCCTCCGCTGTTGGCGGGGGATCACAAAAATTAAGCAAAATTAATTACATACACAACAAGATGCGTTTGTGAAACCCAATGTCCCCGTATATAACGTTTGACCTTGAAGGATGACCTTGACCCTTCACCACTCAAAATGTGCAGCTCCATGAGATACACATGCATGTCAAATATAAAATTGCTAGCTTCAATATTGCAGAAGTAACATAACATGAGCAATTTTGACCCATATATTTGACCTTGAAGGATGACCTTGACCTTTCACCACTCAAAATGTGCAGCTCTATGAGATACATATGCATGCCAAATATCAAGTTGCTATCTTCAATAGTGCAAACGTATTCATAAAATAAGCGATTTGGGCCACATATATTTAACCTCTGACCTTGAAGGATGACTTTGACCTTTCAACACTCAAAATTTGCAGCTCCATGAGATACACATGCATGCCAAATTTCAAGTTGCTATCTTCAATATTGCAAAAGTATTAATAAAATAAGCGATTTGGGCCACATATATTTGACCTCTGACCTTGAAGGATGACCTTGACCTTTCACCACTCAAAATGTGCAGCTCAATGAGATACACATGCTTGGCAAATATCAAGTTGCTATCTTCAATATAGAAAAGAATTCATAAAATGAGCGATTTTGGCCACATATATTTGACCTCTGACCTTGAAGGATGACCTTGACCTTTCACCAATAATAATGTGCAGCTTCAGGAGATGCATTTGCATGCCAAATATCAAGTTGCTACTTTCAATATTGCAAAATGTTAAAGTTGGCATAAACAGACCAACCAACCAATCAACAGACCGACAGAGCAAAAACAACATGTCCCCCACTACTATAAACCCCACTACTATAGTGGGGGACATAAAAATAGACTGATCCTACAAGCAAACCCCATATTTACACAGAACAATGTCTGAATTGACATAAATTTGGACAAAAAACATGCATTTTCCTGGATTTGAAGCACAGACCTTTTGATTGCAAACAACAGTCTTACTTACTAAGACATTTCTGAAAATTACACGTTGCCAGCAAAGTACATTTTTAAATCAGATATGCAATGTCATGTCCTTACCAAATTGTACTAGAGCTGTTTTCACTTCGAGTTTGCAAACAGCCTTAAAATATAAACTAAACACTAGAAAAGAATCTTTAACAAGGGCTGTTTGTAAAACAAGCATGCCCCCCATATGGGCTGTCCGTTGTAGTGGCAGCCATTGTGTGAATACGTTTTTTGTCACTGTGACCTTGACCTTTGACCTAGTGACCTGAAAATCAATAGGGGTCATCTGTGAGTCACGATCAATGTACCTATGAAGTGTCATGATCCTAGGCAAAAGCGTTCTTGAGTTATCATCCGAAAATCATTTTACTATTTCGGGTCACCGTGACCTTGACCTTGTGACCTCAAAATCAATAAGGGTCATCTGTGAGTCATGATCAATCTACCTGTGAAGTTTCATGATCCTAGGCATATGCGTTCTTGAGTTATCATCTGAAAACCATTTTACTATTTCGGGTCACCGTGACCTTGACCTTTGACCTAGTGACCTAAAAATCAATAGGGGTCATCTGCAAGTCATGATCAATCTAGCCATGAAGTTTCATGATCCTAGGCGTATGAATTTTTGAGTTATCATCCGGAAACCATTTTACTATTTTGGGTCACCGTGACCTTGACCTTTGACCTCAAAATCAATAGGGGTCATCTGCGAGTCATGATCAATCTACCCATGAAGTTTCATGATCCTAGGCGTATGCGTTCTTGAGTTATCATTCAAAAACCATTTTAATATTTTGGGTCACCGTGACCTTGACCTTTGACCTAGTGACCTCAAAATCTATAGGGGTCATCTGCGAGTCATGATCAATGTACCTATGGAGTTTTATGATCCTAGGCCCAAGCGTTCTTGAGTTATCGTCTGACAACCACCTGGTGGACGGACCGACAAACTGACATACCGACAGACCGACCGACATGAGCAAAGCAATATACCCCCTCTTCTTCGAAGGGGGGCATAATGAGATAAAAGTGCACTTACAAAATCAAAGTCTTTCATTTTGAAAACCAATAGACAGAATTATAACATATAAAAAGTATACAATCTTCAGTACACTGATCAACAAATTAAAACATTTTAAATCATACAATTTGCATAAAATTCAAAGCTTGATATCTCAAAAACTTATCCACAATATTGAAAGATATTAAGAATCTTACAATCTGCATCATAACTAAAGCTCAATATCTTATAAAACTGATTGACAAAACTGCAACATTTTACAAATTATTTAATCTACAAAAAATGAAAAACTTCATATTTCAAAATTCAACCGACAGCATTGACACATATTTAGAATCATACAAAGTTCAAGCTTCAAATGTCAACTTGAAATGAGTCCAAAGTACACGGACTTTAGTGAAACACTGGTAAGGGACTAAAAAGGCAGTTAACAACAAGAGCTGTGTTCGTAAAACACAATCCCCCTTACTGCGCCGCTTTGAAGCCATATATTCGACCTATGACATTGAATTATGACCTTGACCTTTCACCACTCAAAATGTGCAGCTCCATGAGATACACATGCTTGCCAAATATGAAGTTGCTATCTTCAATATTGCAAAAGTATTCATAAAATGAGAGATTTTGGCCACATATATTTGACCTCTGACCTTGACCTTTCAGAAAATTAAAATGTGCAGCTCTATGAGATACATATGCATGCCAAATATCAAGTTGCTATCTTCAATATTGCAAAAGTTATTGCAAATGTTAAAGTTGGCGTAAACAGATCAACCAACCAACCAACAGACAGGACAAAAACAATATGTCCCCCACTACTATAGTGAGGGACATAAAAATAGACTGAACCTTCAAGCAAACCCCAAATTTACATAGAACAATGTCTGAATCGCCATAAATTTGGACAAAAAACATGCATTACCCTGTATTTGAAGCACAGACCTTTTGATTGCAAACAACAGTCTTACTAAGACATTTCAGAAAATTACACGTTGCCAGCAAAGTACATTTTAAAATCAGATATGCAATGTCATGTCCTTACCAAATTGTAATAGAACTGTTTTCACTTCGAGTTTGCAAACAGCCTTAAAATATAAACTAAACACTAGAAAAGAATCTTTCAGGAGATAAAAGTGCACTTACAAAATCAAAGTCTTTCATTTTGAAAACCAATAGACAGAATTAAAACATAAAAATTATGCAATCTTCATTACACTGATCAACACCATTAAAACATTTTAAAATCATACAATTTGCATAAAACTCAAAGCTTGATATCTCAAAAACTTATCCACAATATTGAAAGATATTAAGAATCTTACAATCTGCATCATATTTAAAGCTCAATATCTTATAAAACTGATTGACGAAACTGCAACATTTTACAAATTATTTAATCTACAAAAAATGTAAAACTTCATATTTCAAAATTCAACTGACAGCATTGACACATATTTAGAATCATACAAAGTTAAAGCTTCAAATGTCAACGTGAAAACACATCCAAGATATCATTTAAACTAATATACTGACAAAGTTTCAAGAAGATTCATAAGTCCATATAAGGAAAAATGCCCCGCCCACTGGTGGCCATGTTTTTCTTAGCAACTGGAACCAATTTCAAACTTGTCCAAATATCATTGGGACAAATCTTCTGACAAAGTGTCATGATGATCGTACAATAAATATGGCTTCTAGAGTTTTAACAGGGTTTTACTTTAGCCATATAAGGAAAAATGCCACGCCCCCTTAGTGGCCATGTTTTTCCACCAACTAGAACCATTTTTGAACTCATCCAAGATATCATTAGGACAAATCATCTGACCAAGTTTCATAATAATCGGAAAATAAATGTGCCCTACAGAGTGTTTACAATGTTTTAGTAAAGCATGATACATAACCATATTAGGAAAAATGCCCCGCCCCCTGGTGGCCATGTTTTTTAAGCAAACGAAACTATTTTTGAACTAATCCAAGATATCATTAGGACAAATCTTCTGACCAAGTTTCATGAAGATAAGAAAATAAATGTGGCCTATAGAGTGTTAACAAAGTTTTACTATAGCCATATAAGGTAAAATGCCCCACCCCCTGGCGGACATGTTTTTCAACCAACCAGCATCATTTTTTAACTTGTCTACGATATTTTTTGGTATGAATATTCTGACCAAGTTTCATGAAGATCGGAAAATAAATGTGGCCTCAAGAGTGTTAACAAGATTTTACTATAGCCATATATAGCCATATAAGGAAAAATGCCCCGCCCTTTGGCAGCCATGTTTTTCAAGCAAACGTAACCATTTTCAGCTCGTCTAAGATATCATTGAGACCAAACTTCGGACCAAATTTCATGAAGAATGGACAATAAATGTGGCCTCTAGAGTGTTAGCAATGTTTAACTAAAGACATAAGGAAAACTCCCCCGCCCCTTGGCGGCCATGTTTTTTCACTGATCTGGACCATTTTCAAACTCGTCCAAAATATAAATAAAACCAATGTTTTGACCAAGTTTCATGATGATTAGGCAAACATTTTGACTTCTAAAGTGTTCACAAGGTTTCTCTATAGCCATATAAGGAAAACTGCCCCGCCCTGGCGGCCATGTTTTTCAACGGACCGGAACCAATTTTTAACTAAACCAAAATATCATTTAGACAAACATTTTGACAAAGTTACATGAAGATTGGACTTCTACAGTGTTCACAAGTTTTTTTGTTGTTTTTTTGACCTAGTGACCTAATTTTTGACCCAGCATGACCCAGTTTCGAACTCAGTCGAGGTATCAATGTGACAAATGTTCTGCAAAATTTCATGAAGATCAGACAATAAATGTGGCATCTAGAGTGTTCACAAGGCAAAATGTTGACGACATACAACGCACAACGGACAAAAGGCAATCACAAAAGCTCACCATGAGCATGTTGCACTCAGGTGAGCTCAAAAGTTATGGCCAATTTTAAAGTTTTCAGACGGACGGACAGAAGCAATATATTTAACATTTAACCTTGAAGGATTACCTTGACCTTCACTTTTCACCACTCAATATGTGCAGCTTCACAAGATGCACATGCATGCCAACTGGAGCTTTGTCACAGACGTGACATATACCCCCACATAACGCATTGACACAGACTATTTTGTATGCTGTCTTCACAAAACAAGATAATACAATTTATGGCGATTTTTTAAGAATCATTATGCCATTATCATTTATAGCCATTTTGACCTTTGAACTCTTGAATTGTTTCACATGACAAGCCTTCCAATGACTTTGAACAAAATTGATGTACAGAGTTATTTTAAAATCTTACAATGAATGACATATTTATGGCCCAGACAAGATAATTTATTGCCATTTTTGACCTTTGAACTAAAACTACAACTTTGAGTTTGAAGATATCGACGTAATTCTTTCGCGCGACACACTGTCAAATGATGGTGAACAAAAGAGCCAACGATTTTAAAATCGCACAATAAACAACATAGTTATTGCCCAGACAAGCTCAATTATGGCCATTTTTTACCTTTAAACTCAAATTGTGCCCTTGTTCTTGGAAATATCGACGTAATTCTTTCGCCCGACACACTGTTCAATGATGGTGAACAAATGTGCCAAATGATTTTAAAATCTCACAATAAAAAACAAAGCTATGGCCCGGACAAGCATTTGACCTTTGAACTCCCAAGTGTGACCTTGACCTTTGAGATATTGACGTAATTTCTTTTAACGCGACACACCGTTCCATGATGGTGAACAAATGTACCGAGTCATTTAAAAATGTAACGATAAATAATATAGCTATGGTCCGTACAAACTTACAGTTTAAAACATACTAAGTGACCCCATGACCTAGTTTTTGACCTGGCATGACCCATACTCAAACTTGATCTAGACATTATCTACATACAACTACTGACCAAGTTTGGTGAATATCGGATGAAATATCGGGACAGACCGACAAACGTGACTCCTATATAGCCCCCATTACCAATTGTAATAGGGGTATAAATATCAAGTTGCTATGTTCAATATTGAAAAAGTTATGGCCATATAAGTTTTCGGCCAGATGGACAGACTGACTGACTGACGGACAGTTCAACTGCTATATGCCACCCTACCAGGGGCATAAACATATTCCACAGTTCAACAATTCTTTTTCCATTTTTGTTTTTCCATAATAATGTTATGGACCCTTGCCCTTATCTGGGCCACTGTTCTTCCGGTAAGTATTTTTAGGGACCCCATTATTTTTGAGCCAGATGGCATTTTTTTTTCTCTTAATTCATCTCTAAAAAAGTTCATGAAACATATGTTCTCTTCGCTGGCCCACTTTCGTTTCATTCCTTTTCTTGTCCCTGTCCCTAAAACAAGAATAGATATAAAAAATAAAATAGCAATGAGTATCATGTCAGTGTTTTTTTCAGTTTTGGGGAAAAGGGGTCGGGTCCCCTGAGAGGGGGATAATTCACGTGTAAAAGGGGAAATTTCAATGCTAAGCAAGTAACATACAAAATCAAGTTGTAACACCATAATTCACCATACACAGAGAGAAAAAACATTATTCCAACTTTTTTTGTCATCAACATGTTATGTTTATGTTCAAAGATCAACATTTTTTGGCTTTTCTGTGAATTATTTAAACGAGGTATTGATTAAAATTGAACTACACTTCCAAGAGGGGAAATTTTCAAATATTTTTGGGAAAAATATACACTCTAAGCAGCAAACTCATTTGTTCAGTGACTGTAAGCCCTTTATTTTGTTGACTTTTCTACTGAATTGATCCTTGCACACAAAGTATCAACATAAGTCAGTGTTCTGCCGTGGATGCGCCCTTGTGTTATTGTCGCAAAAAACAAATATTTGTCCCCACCCGTTTTCTGTATATGGGTCCGCGGGCGCACATGAATTAGAAATAAAAACTAATCGATTCAATTTGTAAGTCGGTAAAGTAATCGAGTGAATGTGTAACCAGAACAAACTATTTCATTGGACATGACGTCATTTCGCAGCCAATGGGTAATTTATTTAATATTAACACTCTATTTCATTGGTAAGTTGAGATTATAACAACCAATCAGATATCAAGGAAATTTCCGAACCTATCAAAATGGCTTAAAGTGACAGGCCAAAGAAAACAAAATCCATTTTTTTTTTTTTCCTCCGGCAAGTAAAATTAGAAAATATGACAATAATATTAACAACCCAACAGAGTCTTCCCAAGTCCCAACATCGTTTAGCAATTACGAAAAAAGTCTGCCCCTAAACGTACATTCCAAGAAAATTGGCTTCAAAAATGTCCTTGGTCACTGTTTGACAACAACAAAATGACATGCAGATTGTGCATAAAGCAAAAAAGAAAACGCCTTTACTATCGGTATTTCTAATTATCGAACAAGTACTTTGACATGCGGAGTCCAATGACCATAAATTTTTTCAAAGTTTTGTAAATATGTTGACAACTGTTTGACAGTGTTAAAAAGTTTTTTGAATGTTCCAGTTTTAATAACAATGTTACAACCTGACTGTAAGAAGTTTAAGCACGTTTAAAAGTTCAAGTTAAAGGTTATTAGTTTCCACACATTTAATTCTGCTACAAAAATATTTCTGTGTCCCCATATTTTTTCTTTTTGTCCCCACTTTTGTAATCCTAAAGGGTCCCCAACAGTAAAATTTCACAGCAGAACACTGCAAGTGATACAATGATTGAATATTGTAGAGCAAGGTTTTCCTGATAAAAATGCACAAAACCTGAACATGTTAGGAGGTAAAATGAACTAACTGAAACTGTTTTAACACCAGTTTAAAACAATTTTTCACACATATAAGAACTGACAGTTTGCAGAACTATCATTTCTTGGAAGAACAAGTACTAAACATTAACTTTCATAGCAAACTGCCTACTTTGTACTTTACAAGGACTTTTACAAGCACATTGTTGTAACCCTGTAGATCACAGAGGAGGTCGTCTAGAGCATCCATCACACTTGACTTGGACTACTCATTTACTTTAATACAGTCATGACATAAGACTCTGTCACATAATGATAGAAAATGCAGAGAAACCCGTCTTCAAATTTAGTTCATACCTTGAGGATTTGGCTGCCTCATTTCATCATGGGTCAGACTGGCTGGCCCTTCACTGGCAGCAGTTGACATGGACTCTGAAAGAACCAAAGTGAAACCTGTAGATTGCATATGATCAGCACAGTCAACACTGGCATGTTGTATCATGAGAGGCTCTGACTCCTGTACAGATTCTAGACTGTGGGTGTCTTCAACAGTTGCCTCAATGACTGTAAACATATAATGTCAACAGTGGGGTCTTGTATGTCTATTATCCATTGGTGGATCTTGCTGAAATCTATAGAAAACATGCATGCCCCCCATATGGGCTGTCCGTTGTAGTGGCAGCCATTGTGTGAATACGTTTTTTGTCACTGTGACCTTGACCTTTGACCTAGTGACCTGATAATCAATAGGGGTCATCTGCAAGTCACGATCAATGTACCTATGAAGTGTCATGATCCTAGGCAAAAGCGTTCTTGAGTTATCATCGGAAAATCATTTTACTATTTCGGGTCACCGTGACCTTGACCTTTTGACCTCAAAATCAATAGGGGTCATCTGCAAGTCATGATCAATGTACCTATGATGTTTCATGATCCTAGGCCCAAGCGTTCTTGAGTAATCGTATGACAACCACCTGGTGGACAGACGGACCGATCGACATGAGCAAAGCAATATACCCCCTCTTCTTCGAAGGGTGGCATAAATATATATTGGCTTGGACAACAGAAAATTGTACTAGAATATATAGTCTACAGTTGGGTCATGTCTTTATCATCAATAGATGGGCCTTTATTATATGACAACAGAAATACCATGGGTCAGACTGGCTGGCTCTTCACTTGGCTCCCTCCTATCATGGGTCAGACTGGCTGGCTCTTCACTTGGCTCCCTCCTATCATGGGTCAGACTGCCTGGCTCTTCACTGTCAGCAGTTGACATGGACTCTGAAAGAACCAAAGTGAAACCTGTAGATTGCATATGATCAGCACAGTCAACACTGGCATGTTGTATCATGAGAGGCTCCGACTCCTGTATAGATTCTAGACTGTGGGTGTCTTCAACAGTTGCCTCACTGCCTGTAAACATATAATGTCAACAGTGGGGTCTTGTATGTCTATTATCCATTGGTGGGTCTTGCTGAAATCTATAGAAAACATGCATGCCCCCCATATGGGCTGTCCGTTGTAGTGGCAGCCGTTGTGTGAATACGTTTTTTGTCACTGTGACCTTGACCTTTGACCTAGTGACCTGAAAATCAATAGGGGTCATCTGCGAGTTACGATCGATGTACTTATGAAGTGTCATGATCCTAGGCAAAAAGCGTTCTTGAGTTATCATCCGAAAATCATTTTACTATTTCGGGTCACCGTGACCTTGATCTTTGACCTTGTGACCTCAAAATCAATAGGGGTCATCTGCGAGTCATGATCAATCTACCTATGAAGTTTCATGATCCTAGGCATATGCTTTCTTGAGTTATCATCCGAAAACCATTTTACTATTTCGGGTCACCGTGACCTTGACCTTTGACCTAGTGACATCAAAATCAATAGGGGTCATCTGCGAGTAATGATCAATCTACCCATGAAGTTTATGATCCTAGCCGTATGCGTTCTTGAGTTATCATCCGGAAACCATTTTACTATTTCGGGTCACCGTGACCTTGACCTTTGACCTCAAAATCTATAGGGGTCATCTGCGAGTAATGATCAATCTACCCATGAAGTTTCATGATCCTAGGCGTATGCGTTCTTGAGTTATCATCCAGAAACCATTTTACTATTTCGGGTCACTGTGACCTTGACCTTTGACCTAGTGACCTCAAAATCAATAGGGGTCATCTGCGAGTCATGATCAATCTACTGACAAATTGTACTAGAATATATAGTCTACAGTTGGGTCATGTCTTTATCATCAATAGGTGGGCCTTTATTCTATGATAACAGAAATACCATGGGTCAGACTGGCTGGCTCTTCACTTGGCTTCCTCCTATCATGGCTCAGACTGGCTGGCTCTTCACTTGGCTCCCTCCTATCATGGGTCAGACTGCCTGGCTCTTCACTGTCAGCAGTTGACATGGACTCTGAAAGAACCAAAGTGAAACCTGTAGATTGCATTCGATCAGCAGAGTTAACACTGGCCTGTTGTATCATGAGAGGCTCTGACTCCTGTATAGTTGCCTCAATGCCTGTAAGCATATAATGTCAACAGTGGGGTCTTGTATGTCTATTATCCATTGGTGGGTCTTGCTGAAATCTATAGAAACAAGGGCTGTTTGTGAAACATGCATGCCCCACATATGGGCTGTCCGTTGTACTGGCAGCCATTGTGTGAATACGACTTTTGTCACTGTGACCTTGACCTTTGACCTAGTGACCTGAAAATCAATAGGGGTCATCTGCAAGTCACGATCAATGTACCTATGAAGTGTCATGATCCTAGGCAAAAGCGTTCTTGAGTTATCATTCGAAAATCATTTGACTATTTCGGGTCACTGTGACCTTGACCTTTGACCATGTGACCTCAAAATCTATACGGTTCATCTACGAGTCATGATCAATCTACCCATGAAGTTTCATGATCCTAGGCGTATGCGTTCTTGAGTTATAATCCGGAAACCATTTTACAATATCGATCACCGTGACCTTGACCTAGTGACCTCAAAATCAATAGGGGTCATCTGCAAGTCATGATCAATGTACCTTTGATGTTTCATGATCCTAGGCCCAAGCGTTCTTGAGTTATCGTATGACAACCACCTGGTGGACGGACGGACCGATCGACATGAGCAAAGCAATATACCCCCTCTTCTTCGAAGGGTGGCATAAATATATATTGGCTTGGACAACAGAAAATTGTACTAGAATATATAGTCTACAGTTGGGTCATGTCTTTATCATCAATAGGTGGGCCTTTATTATGAACGTCTCGATGAGGTACTGATGTAGAAGAAAATCAATACATACATTAGAGACCCGAACAAATTCATGAGCCACATTCTGGGTCGTAACGTAACAAGGGCCGTAATGGTAAAGATTTTAATTACATTTGTACTTAGCAGAGTTCCGAAGTACAGTCTATTACAAGATAAATCTGAGCCGATTTTAAAAAACATATAGCAAATTTTGTAATTTAATGACGACCTGCTCCATGAAGTTTACTTTCAGTTTAGAGCCGCCGTGATCAGTAACATTTTGTGTTTTGCATCCGATTTGAATGTTCTCCAAAAAATATAATAATAAATTCACATGTCTACTCAATAGCTATGTATTTTAAGAACACATTTCGCGAGAATTTCTCACGAAAAATGACATGTACAATGTTTAAATCAAAGTTTTAAGCTGTGATTAAAAGTTTTCAAAAACACCCAATGCGCCCTTTTTAAGAGAATCTCCGTGCAAAATGCCCTTTTTTTCAAGTCATGCGCCATGCCTCTCTGCCTTTCTAGATGAAACACTACAAGCTAACTCCAATATAACCCCCTAAACTTCGTTTGTGGGGGTATAATAAAATCATTCTCAAAAGTTAAATAATATCTTTTGTAGTTGTAGATTATTCGGGTATTAATCCTCTCATTTCACAAATAAACTGTTCATAACAGATGAGATGGCAAGCATAAATGCCTTAATGAACACAAATATTTTGCATGTTGTCTTCACAAAAAACAGCCCAAACCATGCTCAATGTTAAAACGCACTAAGTGACCCCGTGACCTAGTTTTTGATCCGGCATGACCCATATTCACACTTCACCTAGGTATCCTCTAGATACAACATCTGACCGAAGATCGGATGAATACAACTTGAATTAGAGAGCGGACACTTAATACAGACGGACCGACCGACAGACCAACAGACAAGTTTGGTGAAGATTAGATGAAACAACTTGAATTAGAGGGTGGACACTTATACGAACCGACCGACAAGTTCACTCCTATATACATCCCTAAACTTTGTTTGTGGGGGTATAATTGCATTATACCTTGAGGATTTGGCTCCTTCTATCATGGCTCAGACTGGCTGGCTCTTCACTTGGCTCCCTCCTATCATGGGTCACACTGCCTGGCTCTTCACTGTCAGCAGTTGACATGGACTCTGAAAGAACCAAAGTGAAACCTGTAGATTTCATTTGATCAGCACAGTTAACACTGGCCTGTTTGTATCATAAGAGGCTCTGACTCCTGTATAGTTGCCTCAATGCCTGTAAGCATATAATGTCAACAGTGGGGTCTTGTATGTCTATTATCCATTGGTGGGTCTTGCTGAAATCTATAGAAACAAGGGCTGTTTGTAAAACATGCATGCCCCACATATGGGCTGTCCGTTGTACTGGCAGCCATTGTGTGAATACGACTTTTGTCACTGTGACCTTGACCTTTGACCTAGTGACCTGAAAATCAATAGGGGTCATCTGCAAGTCACGATCAATGTACCTATGAAGTGTCATGATCCTAGGCAAAAGCGTTCTTGAGTTATCATTCGAAAATCATTTGACTATTTCGGGTCACTGTGACCTTGACCTTTTCTTGAGTAATAATCCGGAAACATTTTACAATTTCGATCACCGTGACCTTGACCTAGTGACCTCAAAATCAATAGGGGTCATCTGCAAGTCATGATCAATGTACCTATGATGTTTCATGATCCTAGGCCCAAGCGTTCTTGAGTTATCGTATGACAACCACCTGGTGGACGGACGGACCCGATCGACATGAGCAAAGCAATATACCCCCTCTTCTTCGAAGGGTGGCATAAATATATATTGGCTTGGACAACAAAAAATTGTACTAGAATATATAGTCTACAGTTGGGTCATGTCTTTATCATCAATAGGTGGGCCTTTATTATATGATAATAGAAATACCATGGGTCAGACTGGCTGGCTCTTCACTTGGCTCCCTTCTATCATGGGTCAGACTGGCTGGCTCTTCACTTGGCTCCCTCCTATCATGGGTCAGACTGCCTGGCTCTTCACTGTCAGCAGTTGACATGGACTCTGAAAGAACCAAAGTGAAACCTGTAGATTGCATTTGATCAGCACAGTTAACACTGGCCTGTTGTATCATGAGAGGCTCTGACTCCTGTATAGTTGCCTCAATGCCTGTAAGCATATAATGTCAACAGTGGGGTCTTGTATGTCTATTATCCATTGGTGGGTCTTGCTGAAATCTATAGAAACAAGGGCTGTTTTGTAAAAACATGCATGCCCCACATATGGGCTGTCCGTTGTACTGGCAGCCATTGTGTGAATACGACTTTTGTCACTGTGACCTCGACCTTTGACCTAGTGACCTGAAAATCAATAGGGGTCATCTGCAAGTCACGATCAATGTACCTATGAAGTGTCATGATCCTAGGCAAAAGCATTCTTGAGTTATCATTCGAAAATCATTTGACTATTTCGGGTCACTGTGACCTTGACCTTGTGACCTCAAAATCAATAGGGGTCATCTGCGAGTCATGATCAATCTACCTATGAAGTTTCATGATCCTAGGCATATGCTTTCTTGAGTTATCATCCGAAAACCATTTTACTATTTCGGGTCACCGTGACCTTGACCTTTGACCTAGTGACCTCAAAATCAATAGGGGTCATCTGGAGTAATGATCAATCTACCCCATGAAGTTTCATGATCCTAGCCGTATGCGTTCTTGAGTTATCATCCGGAAAACCATTTTACTATTTTGGGTCACCGTGACCTTGACCTTTGACCTCAAAATCTATAGGGGTCATCTGCGAGTCATGATCAATCTACCCCATGAAGTTTCATGATCCTAGGCGTATGCGTTCTTGAGTTATCATCCCGAAACATTTTACTATTTCGGGTCACTGTGACCCTTGACCTTTGACCTAGTGACCTCAAAATCAATAGGGGTCATCTGCAAGTCATGATCAATGTACCTATGAAGTTTCATGATCCTAGCCCAAAGCGTTCTTGAGTTATCATCGGAAAACAACACACACTGGTGGACGAAATTCAAGCGACGACAGAACGGACCGACATGTGCAAAGCAAATACCCCCT